>NW_027611870.1:0-148000 GCF_964261635.1 Lissotriton helveticus
CCTAAGGCCTACACAATATACTGGTTTTCAGAGTTCCATTCAACTCTTACATGATTCCTTTAACATGAGAACGTGAGGTTTTCATATTCATTCCAACACTTCTACATTAATCTCACACAGTTATGATTATTGTTACTCTACTTAAACATTCTATACATTTCACCACTGAATATAAGACACTCTGTATATTTCACTTCTAAATATAAAACACTCGTGTGCAAAACATGTTTAAACTAACTACGTGCTTGTAAATATGGTGCACTTATACATTTTTCAGACTTGTGCTCTCTCAATCCCCCCTTTGATGACCTTCAGGGGTCATCACCATCAAGACATCATCACAAAAATGTAGAACCCGTCAAAGTGAAGTCGTGGCAGTGCCACCTCTTTTCATTGTCTCCAATGCTTTCAGACTCCTGTATTGAGTATCCTGCATCGCTGTCAATTTTCTCTCCTGTTTTCTCATAGATCTCTGCAACCTGTTTGCTCTATACCATTGATACAAACGCACCAATCCCCACAAGGTGATTACACAAATCACAATTATGATGATGGGTTTCAGTATGTACCAGACGATACCCTTTCCTAGGTTTGCAAACCAACCTCCAACTTTACCCATTCCCTGACCTACCTTTTCCCACACATTCACCTTTGCAAGATCCTCAATTTCATAATGAATTGCAGTGATGTTTCGTGTGTATTTCTCTAGAGGTTTTGAATTGTCCGGAATGTAAGTGCAACATTCCTGGACCTTCAAAGCTTTACAGACTCCTCCCTCCTTAGCTAACAGAACATCTAAAGCAAGTCGGTTCTGAAGAACCATTGCCCTAATCGATTGCATCTCACCTTCCACCAGCATTAATGATCTAGCAGTACTGGCAGATAGCCTATCTACAACTGTAGCTTATCTTCTGATCTTAATGTCATTCAGTATCAATCCCAAAAATGGAAATACCACCCCAAATACATCTCCAACCACTTCTTCAGTGGCAAGGTCTCTTCTTCCCCTAGGTTGTTTCCCTCTCTTTGTTGTCTCTAAATCCTCAGCATGGTATATTTTGGGAAAGACAATTGCCAAATAGCATGAACCGTACCAATTATCTGGTAACCTCACATAGGCATTCCTTCCACACACAAAATATACATTTGGTATGGCTTGCATCTCTTTCAGGAAATCTTTTGAGTAATACTCTAATTGGAAAGCATGTTCACAACTGACTTCCCCTACAAACAAATTTTCATAATAGGAAGAACTTCTGTGAATACATAGTTTCCCCCTTTTCTCTTTGTCTAGAGCAATTGGACCCTTACTACCCTTCCTTTGGTGTTCCCTTTCCTCTTTGGTCCAATCTGTCTCCCAATGTCCTGAAGCTTTCTGAATATTCTGCCTTCTGTATCGAGTATCCACCTGCCCTATAAACTTCTTCTCAATTTCTGATACTTGACAAGTCAGATTATTTCTTCGAGCATGTGATGTGTCTATGGTTCTCCATGGAAGAAACCATTTCTGTAATCTGTCTTCACTCTTGTAATAGTCCCACTTGTTTAAATGCTTGTAATTTGGAACCTCTGGTAACGTCGAGTCGAAGTTCGAGAAATATTACTCGAATCCTTCTCGTCCATAGAATATGCTCAACAACAAACTGCATGTGATTCCATATGTCAATGGAAGATGATGGTATCTGATACCCTCATCCACAGAAGCTGGTAATTGCATACAAACATAGCAATTCTTCGCCTCCATGACATCAATGTACTCATAAAGTAATTTGGCATAAGCATTTGACCTGAAATTTCCCTGTGACTCATCTGTGTGTAATCTTTTTATTTCTGCATCTAACAACGTTTTGTCTTTATCATTGATGTTTCCCTTATAATCAACAGTAGTAGTTCTCGGTGTTGACACTCCCTTGACTCCTTTGTCTGCAGTTGCATCCCTCTCGTGTCCCACTATGTATGAGACAGTAACCACTAAAACTATCAGAGAAATCACTACTCCCAACAGTGTGCCAACTATACATTTTGCCCTGCGGTTCGGGTTGCCAGCCTCCATGTTCTCAAACAGTATAGCTCTTGTCGTTCTTCTGGCATTCGCCTTTTCTTCTCTTTGAACAAAGTCTTTCTTTTTAACAATGTCTCTCTCTCTCTCTCTTTGGACTCTGAGAAGCTGACAATTTTCTCCGCAAAACAGTTTAAAGTCCTGTAGAAAACAGACAACCCTAGCCCTTCTCCATCCGCTAAAAGGAAACCCCTACCATTTTTTCTTCTTCCACTCGGCGCTAGGTTATCTTGCAGTAATTTTACAAAGTTCTTTCAAAAAGTCTTTTTGCAACAAAGTGTTAGTCCAAAACAATGAGCGCTCCAAGAACTTCCACTACTCGCTCAAGCATTTCTAACCGAAGAAGAGTTCCCTCCAATACTGGATATCGTGAACAGCAAACCGGAAAATCAACTGTCTCTAAAATCAATTTTGTTATTCCGCTTAGAAGAGGAGGATAGACGATGTTGAGTGTCAGCAACCTTTCGGTCTCCGCCCCCGGTAGCAGGAATAGTATTTGTACTGTGATGATCGGGTCAGTTCTGATCAGGTTCACTTCCCTGACCCTCCCGGTTCTGTGTCCCACAGACATCTGCAACGAGGTAGGTCCAATCGGGAGTAGAGTACCTTCTGCTAGGCACTCGCACCCTCCTTGATCTTCTAAGACCCTCCTCGGCCGGATCCTGGGTATCTTCTTCTGGATCGGAGTCTTCGGATATAGGAGCAAGCGTTTCTTCCTGAGCTGACCTTAAGCTTAGCCTCCTCCTCCTTTCCGGCCAAGTGGCAGCTCCAAACTTTATTCTCCTATTCCTCGTCCTCTCACTTGGTTCTTGATCGCTCTGATACGGATCTGTGTCTGAGTCGTATTCACTACTGCTCTCTCCTTCAGTTGCGTCCTCAGTCTCACTGCCGTCCTGTCTTCGCTCTTCGTCTGGATCCGATGCGTTCCCAACTTCTTCCGACACCCCCTCAGCCGATCCGATCCCCTCTTGTGACTCTTCTTCCACTTCAGGACTTTCGTCTGGGGTTGGAGCTGTTTCTTCTAGAGGTGCTGGAACTCTTCGAGTATGGGATGCATGGATCCAATTTGGCAGCCCCCCGCACTTCACCGCGGTGTTCGTGATCAGGATTACCTGAAAGGGCCCACACCAGCGAACATCTAGGCAGTTCTTCCGGACGTGCTTTTTGACCAACACCCAGTCCCCTGGGTTCAGGTCATGACACAGGTTCCTCGATGCTGGAACTTCAGCCGCATGCACCTGAAGGGACACAGAATGGATGGCGTCAGACAGTCCTTTACAATAATCCAAGATCAGATCATCTGTAATATTCAATAGGGCAGCAGTTGGAACTGTGGGAAGTCTCATGGCCCTCCCCATCAGAATCTCGTGTGGAGAGAGACCTGTCCTCCTGTCAGGGGTGCTGCGCATGCTCATGAGCACTAAAGGAAGGGCATCTGGCCAACTCAAAGATGTGGATGCCACTACTTTAGCCAATCTATTCTTCAAAGTGCCGTTCACTTGTTCCACAATTCCTGAAGCTTCTGGTCGATAGCTACAATGCAGTTTTTGATCGATCTTTAATGTGGAGCACAACATCTTCACTATTTCGCTGTTAAAATGTTTTCCTCTGTCCGATTCCAGAGAGGCAGGCACCCCGAAGCGCGGTATCAACTCCCTGAGCAACAATTTAGCCACTGTGAGTGTATCGCACCTACGTGTAGGGTACGCTTCAACCCATCTGGAAAATACGCATACAATCACCAACACATACCGAAGGCGATTAACTCTTGGCATTTCAATGAAATCTAGTTGCATCCTATTGAAAGGCCCCCCCGACCTCCCAATGTGACTCAGTGTGACTGGTGTTCGTTTGCCTACGTTCAGTTGTTGGCAGGTAACACATCGCTTACATACTGATTCTGCTGCTATTCTAAATTTTGGGCAATACCAAGTTTGCCTAAACACTCTCATCATAGCATCCCTTCCTAGATGTACTGGACCATGTATTTCTCTCGCCATGGGATTAGCTAATTCTTCAGGTAACACAGCCCTCCCATCTGCTGAAACCCAAAAATCCATTTCACTTCGCACACAACCTGCTGTTTCCCATGCCTTCTTCTCAGTTTCTGGTGCGTTCTCCTGCATTACCCTCAAATCTTCCCAGGTATCCACGGTCTCTAACATCATGCTCAATTCTGTCTTTTCTTCAGCACCTTCAATTTCCACTTTTGAGAAAGAATAATTCTGTTCGGCACAATAACGTGCGACCTCATCAGCGTACCTGTTGCCTTGTGATACAAAGTCTGTATTCTTAGTATGAGCTACACACTTTACTATTGCAATGTCAACTGGACCTTGTAATGCTTCTAACAACAATCGCACAAATTCTCCATTTCGAATGGGCGAACCAGAGGAGGTCATGTAACCTCTCTGAGACCACAACTGCCCGAAATCATGAACCACACCGAAACCATATTGGCTGTCCGTGTATATAGTGACTCTCTTTCCGTTTCCCGCTATGCAGGCACGAGTTAGGGCAATAATTTCGGCTACCTGTGCGGAATGTACTCCTTCCAGGCAAGCGGCATCCACAACTCCAGTAATGGTACAAACCGCATAAGCTGCTCTCAACCGACCAGTATCGTCTCTTAAACATGAGCCATCAACAAAATAAATTTCATCGGGGTCAGACAATGGCTCATCCACAATATCTGGTCTAGGTTTCGTGCATAATTCAGTCACATCAAGGCAATCGTGGTCTTCACATCCTTCGCCTTCTATTACAGTAGGTAATGGCATTAAAGTAGCAGGATTCAAGACAGAGCATCTCCTGAGGGTCACGTTCTCCGCGGCAAGAATAACTTGCTCGTAGCGCGTGAGCCTGCTATTGGTCAGATGCTGCGTCTTCGTCCTGGTCATTAACAATTCTACAGAATGCGGTACATACACCACCACTGGATGTCCTATCACAATACTCTCGCTCCTTTCAATGCTGACACCCGTTGCAGCAACGGATTTGAGACATCCGGGCAACGCTGCGGCTACTGGATCTAATGTAGCCGAAAAATATGCAACTGGTCTACGGGCATTTCCGTGGGTTTGTGCCAAGACTGACAAAGCACATCCCTCTCTCTCACAACAATAGAGTGAAAATGATTTCTCGTAATCAGGCATTCCCAGAGCCGGAGCACGACACAAATCGTCTCTCAGCTGCAAGAACGCCACCAAGCATTCTTCGTCCCATGGTACCGGATCACTCACCTCCTTGTGCGTCAGTTTCTGTAAGGGCTTTGCTTTCAGTGAAAAGTTGACTATCCACTGTCGGCAGTAACCTACCATCCCTAGAAACATTCTAACTTCTCTCTGTGTCGTAGGCGCATTCATCTTCATTATCGCCTCAATCCTCTCTGGTGACACCTTACGTTTTCCTTTCTCTAACCGGTGTCCCAAATACTGCACTTCAGTCAGACAATACTGTAACTTGCTCGGAGATACCTTATGTCCATTTTCGGCTAAATGGTTCAGTAAGGCAATTGAGTCTACTTTACAGGCTTCCTCTGTCTCTGACGCAACAAGTAGGTCATCTATATACTGGACCAGAACCGAGTTCTGGGGCAGTACTAGATTTTCGAGATTCTTTTTCAACAACTGGTTGAAGATGGATGGGCTGTCTGTGAACCCTTGTGGGATTCGACACCATGTTAAAACGCGATCTTCCATTTTAAAAGCGAAAAGATATCTGCTCTCTTCATCCAATGGGATTGAAAAGAAGGCCTGGCAAAGATCTATCACTGTGAACCATTCTGCTTGACATGGTATTTGAAACAGTATCACTGATGGATTCGGTACCACGGGACAACATGAAACGACTATGTTGTTAATTTTTCGTAGATCCTGCACTATCCTGAATTTCCCACTAGGTTTCTGCAAACCCATAATCGGGGAGTTACAAGGACTACCCACGATTTCCTTCAGTATACCCTGTTGAATCATTGACTCGATCACAGGTTTTATTCCTGCAATCATTTCCTGGGACAATTTGTATTGAGGCGTTCTTGGAAACTCGGCATTTGGTTTTACCAGTATTTTTACCGGTTCTACCCCTTTAATCAATCCTATTTCTTCTCCTGTGAAATCCCATACCTCTGACGCCACTGCATCTCTTAAGTCTTGGGGAAGATCTTCTACTGTCAGAGTAGGATATAATTCTACACAGGATTTTGAATTGGCCACCTGGAAAGTAGCATCATCGTCCGTAGTCTGTACCTCCACTCCTTGCGGGGTGCAGTATATTGTGCAGTTCAATTTGCACAACAAATCCCTTCCCAACAGACATACCGGACTCGAGTCACAAACCACAAACTGATGCTCGTTCATATGGTTTCCTATTTTCACGGACACCGGTTCTGTCAAGGGACTAGTCATTCTTTTGTTTGCAACTCCTACCACCTGAATCGTTTCCCCTGACATCGGCAAACCTGGAACCACCGCTGATCTCAGAGTTGATCGAGTAGCCCCAGTATCCACTAAGAACGTTGTAGTATCCACTGCCACCTCTGCCTCAACAAACGGCCCTCTCTGATCCACCTCTAGGACTGCCCCGAGGGTACAGTCCTCTTCACTACTCACACGTTGTCCTGTCAGTGGATCAATGTAATAACACTTTTCTTCCTCGATAAAGAGAGGCATTTGCTTAAAGACCTTTCCCCCTGTCGATATTTTCGGTGGCTGTGGGAACTGGGCTCGTGGAGCCGAAGTCCCCCCTTTGGCCCCCTTGCTTCCTGTAACTGATACCTTTGGAGCTGGAACCTCCTGAACCTGCTCTTCGACTTCTAGCTCTCCATTTTCAGGGTTAAAGGGACACTCGCGTCGCCAATGTCCCACCTGATGACACTGGTGGCACTTTGTCGTTTTCTTTAGAGTGGCAAAGTCTACCCTAGGTCTCTGGCCTTCTTCATTATCTTTGTTCTGACCGTTTGGTTTTCGTCCCATTCCCTGCTTCTGCTGTTCACCCTTCCCGGCTGACTGCATTTGCACCACCATCAATTTCTCCTTTAGATTCTTGGCTTTAGAATCTATCTCGTCACTGCAGTATCTCGCATAACGCAGGATCTCATCTAATGGTTTGTTTTGCCAGCAAATTAAATGTTGTTGGATCATCAAACAAATATCTGGTCTCAGCCCCAAAACGAACTTTGACACAAACTGCCCTATGTCCTTGGGATCCATTACATCTAGCCCACTGTACTGTTTGAATATTTTCAGTAACCTCTCATAAAACTCATGGACTGTCTCCTTGGGCTCCTGCCTTGTTCTGTCTATTTTTACCCAATCTATATCTTGTGGAGGCACTTTATCCTTTAACCAGGCTATTACTCTTTCGTACTTTTCCATTACACTGTCCGCTGGTCCATTAGTCCTAGCATTCCTCTCGGGCTCTTCATTTGGCCACTGGACACTAATCTTACATGTTACCCACAAATCCCCTGGAACCTCAATGTCGAATAATGTGTTCAAATCAATCCACAGCACCTTGGAAATCTTTACGAACCTCTCTACCTGCTTATACCACTCTACTGGATTCTCCCTCAACTTCGGAAATGAGTTGGTAAATGCAGCTAAATCTCCTCTACTCCAGGGCACATGTACATAATTTCCATTTGATACTTCTCGCAAAGGGAATGCCTCCATCTGCATCACCCTTCCCTCGGGGGTCATCACACTTGTACTCCGCCTAGCAGTGCCCTTCTTCGACCACCTCTCCTCCCATTTGTCCAGTTCTCTCCACACCCTTATTCCTGATACCAACTCTCTTATGTGTGTTTTCAATCCGGTAGTCCTTTTCTCATCTAAGTCTTGGTCCGAGTACTGTAATCTGTGGTTACTCTGCAATGCCCTTGTTCTAGATAAATCTACGGCATACCTGTCGGCCAAACTAGTCAGTTTCTCATGAAACGCTCTAGCTTTCCTAGTAATATCCTTTGCTATGAACAGCAGCTCATCTTGTTCGTACAAATCGATCCTTTCCAAAGGCACCGTCCCTTCTATAATCTTGTCTAAATCGGATTTTAGACTGGAGACATCGAGCCTTTTGACCTTTATCGCAGCCTTTAGTACCTCAGCTCCAGATGCTCCTTCCACATCCTTCCCGTCCCAGCTCCTAGTCCTGCGTCTAGGCACTGGTGAATTAAAAGGAGTCCTCCCTCGCTCCCATCTCTCCAGGTACCATGCCTTCCCATCTTCTCGGGGTGGATGGTGAAACACTCCTTCGCGCCTCATAGCCCCGCGTTCCCCATCCTGTCTAGTTTCACGGGATGCCTGGTAAGATATTCCGTTACTCCCTTTTCCTTCTTCATGCATCTGTGACCTCCGATCACTCGATGTATGACGTGACCGTTCACTGTTTCCTCTTTGCCAGTGATGTATATTTTCTCCAGGTGCGTGTGAGTGATGAGTGCACCTAAACCTATCTCTGTACTCTTGCGTTCTTTGGTCTCCCTCTGTTTGCATGAGGCGAGACACCTCCTCACACTCCATACTCCTACCATTCTGTTCCTGCTGTTCCCTCGCATTCATCGGACAGGTAACTCCTCTGCTCTCCTGACTTCGACCTTCTCGGCCCTGACTGCTTTCGCTGGCCCCACAATGAGATACAGTCCCGCTCCCTCTGCTTTCCCACTCTGGTTCTGTTCTTGACCTGTTACTCTGAGTTACTGCGGACCCATCCCATTCCCTCAAATCAGCTCTTAATTCTGTATAGGACTTTGGCCGGGGTCCCCTTAGATCCATTGGTCCTCTCGGACCTCCCTGTCCTGAATTGGGACCTACAGTCGTGTCCAATGGGGTATTCCAAGTTACCGATCCTGGCAATTGTTTCCATGCATTTGTCACATTATTCCTCCTTTCCATCTCAATCCTTTCTCTATCCAATTGCCTCTGTTCTTCCTCTCTATCTCTCTCAGAGTTATAGATCGATACTATAGGTCCTATGGTAACAGGCACTTGAAGAGCATCTGGCAACCCAACAGACTCAACCCTTTCGGTGGTTGGCGTTTTCTGCACCACAAACCTTCCCACTACACTCTGTACATTGTTGTTATGAGGTGTCTTCTCGCCTTTGATAGGTGTCCATTCTGATACTGGGAGTGGTGTATACCCCTCTATCACAGTCCCATCTTCCCTTGCGAGTCCCCTATCTGCGATCTCCCCAACTCTCGGAGGTGGTCTATCTAACAACAACCTGTTTATCAGGTTGTCTTCCGATTCACTTTCTTCGTCCTCTTCCATGAGGTTTCCTCCTCCTACCACCTCCCTCATCGGATACATATTTTCTACCTCAATAACCTGTACCCTCCACCGCTTTGCTTCCTCATCCCATTTAGAATCTCGCACTGCTCTTACCGATCGCGTCAGTCTTTGTTGACGCCTGTTCAAATTTCTGTCGTGTGCCGCCCTAATCCATGCATTAAGGGCCTCAAACTGTGTAGGTCTAGGTGAGGGTTTCAATGAGGACATAGTTGCTTTTAGCCGATGTAACACCTCTAACTTAAACGTCCCGTACCTCGGGAACTGCATTTCCTCATTCCCTTCCGTAAGCTTATTCCAAGCCCCAATCCATAATATGGTATGCAGCCCCACATTCGTTGCCATATAATGAGCTGGTGTACCCTCCGGCGGAGCCTCTTCCCCATAATAATGTTCACTTCTTTTTCTTTTAAAAATCCCTTTCAAACACTTAAAACACTTCATGATTTCTCTTTTCTCCGCGTTTGTTTACTTCCTGATGACACTCCACCAATCTCAGCGTAGTTCTCACTAACTGGCCTATCCGTACGCGACTTTCCTCCGACGTCACTCTAGCCGCCCAACCAGAGCGCGGCTCTAGCTAACGTCACACCAACCGCTCAATCACAGCGCGGCTCTAGCCGACGTCACCCGTCCCCCTTCGCAGCAGTTCCCCTCCTTTCTCAGCTCGTCTCCTCGGTCATGCACGCGTCTCATTCATACTCTGAAAAATGATTACTTCCGTCCAAGCGATCACCTTTCTTGACTGTACGCCCACAGTCTTTCTGTTGTTGTCACCTTAACTTGACGAAATGTCTTTCCGTTTACTTTCAGACAATCGCCTTCTCTGATAGGTTACTCACACACAGTAACTTCCGACCAGCGTCCGTTACTCATACACTCACTCTTACACTCCCCCTATCTCGGTTCCACGGCGGTCAATGGTACCTCGTGACCTCCGTACTATGGTCGACAACTACACTGGATGTTCGATACACCCAAACCACTTAAGCTCTGGGCTGAACTTAAGATTTGCCAGTTCACCCGTTTACCAGGTTTACCGGTTCACCAGGTTGCGCGCGCTCACAACCTTCTCTCATTCACACTACAGGCATTCAACTCCGCAAGACATTACAATACAAATACAACACAAAACACCGCAATCTGTTCACGCATGACCCTTGTTATACTCACTCTCCTCCGATACTGCTGCTTTTCTCGCACCGTCTGCACCTTCGGCGCACGATTCTTCCGCTGCTCGTCTCTCGATGTCTAGGGGCCTTGGGGTAAACTAACCTCTCTAGATTACCTTCCTCAAGAAGATAACCATCCTAACTCTGCTACCAACTGTTAACGTGGGATTACTGGTTACTAGTTACCTTACCAGATCCCAAACCAAGTCGACTGGATCGTTGGTACCTGTCATTGAGTAAAAGGTAATCTAACAATAGGTCAATCAATTAAGAACTTACACCACTCTAAATGACCACTGACCAGGATTAAGTTTCAAAGATTTAATATAAAGTCAAAGATAACTGAAGATACAAACTTCTCAAGATGAGGTTCAAAAGATAAACTGGTATCACTATGAACATAAATTCCTTGAACAATCTGAGTCTACAAAACAGGATAATGAGTACAAGCTCAAATATCATGAGCGTTGCCAAAATGGATACAAGTTGCAACCTCAAAGTCATTACAGAAAAGAAAATTAAGGTTAGTCTGTCCCTACACTATACTAAGTGACATCCCTACTTAACAAGATCTTTACCCCTCTAGGTGTCAGCCGTGGTGACTTCCTAAGAAGATCACGCACTTCTCTTTGTCTCTTCTCTGATAATGGGTCTCTCCTGATCAGTCTATCTGCCTACCCATCCGCTTCCTTAGGCTCCCAAAATCATCTGCTCTGCCCTCCTCCCGGGTCGCTTTCCCTAATACCAAATCACGTTTCCGATAGGAACGCCCCTTGGAACGCCCCTCACGTGGTACATCTTTGCGCGGTAAACTCCATGATGGTACTCTTCAAGACCCTCGTTAAAGTTGACCTTGGTTCCCAGACTTCTTCTCCAGAGCGCCGGTACCTCCTGAAATTCCTGGAGACTCCTACAGGCCTGCGCCAAGCGCCACTGAACAAGGCCCCTTTCATTCTAACTGATTAAGACACTCGCACCTGCATACAGTTCGTCCTGCAGTGGGCCTCAAATTCCAGACTTCACCATATCTATAGGCTATAAAGCATACGTAGCTCTCAGTACTTGGCACCTCTCGACTCCTTCTCTAACGAGCATATGGCAGATCAAAAGAGATGACATTATCAGTTCAGGCCTACTTGATTTACATGAAACGAGTCCCTGCACTCTAAACATTTAACTTGCATTTAAACAGTTTCCTTAACTAACACATATTTCTAAAAGCAACACATCTATAAAGCATATATTTCAATACTAAATTCGATAATACATTTTGGAAGAACCACGTTAACCCCATCTCACATTATTTTAGCAGCACGTTTAGATTTGCTGTGAATTGCCCTAAGGCCTACACAATATACTGGTTTTCAGAGTTCCATTCAACTCTTACATGATTCCTTTAACATGAGAACGTGAGGTTTTCATATGCATTCCAACACTTCTACATTAATCTCACACAGTTATGATTATTGTTACTCTACTTAAACATTCTATACATTTCACCACTGAATATAAGACCCTCTGTATATTTCACTTCTAAATATAAAACACTCGTGTGCAAAACATGTTTAAACTAACTACGTGCTTGTAAATATGGTGCACTTATACATTTTTCAGACTTGTGCTCTCTCAAGAACTTTCATCTGACCTATGCACTGAATAAAATGTACACTCGTGAGAAAATGCTGCATAGATTGTCTGGGTATGGTGAGTTACCCTAAGGGAACTCATTTGCAGTCTAATCCTGAGTTGGTTGAACTTTGCTGCTGATACATAGCATCTGTCTGCTGAATGATGCGATACCATATGTTAGCCCAGCAAGGAGACCCCTTTAAATGCATTGCTTTCTATCTAGTTATAGCTAATATTGTGTGCATCGCTCTGCGTGTAGCTCAGTGCTTGGAATCGTTATGCCATAACATTCTGCTGAGCATCTGCTGCTGCCATGGATTGGCTAGACATCAGGACTTGCATATTAAATTGATGTCATAAACAAAAATGTGTCCGCGAAAGCACTCCATGCTGTAAAGCTGAGCGATCGATCACTCCGACAGAACTCGACTGGCATGCCTGAGAGACACACTCATAACAAAAAAAGGGTAATTAATTTATGCTACCTCATTCACTAGTTCTCATGTGAAGCAAATAGGAAGGAAAACCTATGCAGAATGCCAATGGAAGAAATGATGCGGATTCACATTTCATGCACTGCAAGTTGAAATGTATTTTGAGGGTGAGGTGGCGGACCTTAAGGTTCCTCCAGTCAATGGAGCATGTTTGAGAGAAAGGTAAGAGAGACAGGAGATGTGGAAGTGAGGCACTCAGCGAAAGCCCAAGGGTAAAAGAAATTATACAAAAAAGCAAGAGTGGCTTCTGTCACCCTGTTGTGTGTGGTACCTTTTTTCGATGGGAGGTGTGTGGTATTTTCAAAGTACGCAGAAGCCCGAATCAATGAGCGGTAGAATGCATGGCCATGACGTGAGAGTTCTCTGAGTGAGCGCGCTTGCACCAGGAGTTGGCACAAGATGGCCGCACTAAGAAGTACGCTAATAATATGAGTGAGCTGTAAATGCATGGGGCCAACACATGGTCTTTACATACCTACACATAGTTGGGGGCAACACATGGTCTTTACATACCTACACATAGTTGGGGGCAACACATGGTCTTTACATACCTACACATAGTTGGGGGCAACACATGGTCTTTACATACCTACACATAGTTGGGGGCAACACATAGTCTTTACATACCTACACATAGTTATCAAAGACTTTTTACATGTTCTTGACTAGGTGGGGACAATGATCTTTAATCTTTTTGCTGTGTGAAAGTTATTGTGCACTAAAACCGGACTGGGTCGAGGTTGGTAACGTGATAATAGGGTTCTGTGTTATTATTAGTGTGCCTAAAAAGCAGAGCTGTGCATTGGATGTATCTCCCTTGCAGTGGCGGCTCCACCTCTGTGGCGGAGCTGCGTTGCCTCACTGCTTTCAAGCAGTGCGAGAAGCAAAAACATAAAATGATAATAACTTTCAGTTATTGTCATTTTATGTTTGTGCTGCTTTGCTCGGGCTGCTGTGCTCTGGGAGCTGGGGAGGAGCGGTTTGCCCACTATGAATTGCGCAACAACTGTTTGGTCGGCCCTCACCGGCCGCCTAAACCAGTCATGCACACTTTCCCTGTTCTCCATGCAAGCAGCATTACAACCTGCATGGAGAACACCCCCTGGCTGAGTGCTGTGTCACGGTGCTCAGACCAATCACAACGATGCATTGCAGTGTTGTGATTGGCTTAGTGGATTGAGCCTGGCTGCCTGCTTCCTGTTCCTGAAGTCGGAGGTGGGAGAGCAGGAGCAGAAACGCAGGACCCGGCTGCAAGGTAAGTTATTTCATTTTTTTTTTTAACTCTGTTCACTATCTCCCGCAATAGCGACCCCCTGCACAAACCCTTGCACCTGCCCCCCACCTGTGAGCCATACCAGCCTCCGCTTAGTGCTGTGTGGTGGGCTATTATCCTTATGATTCACGTTAGTCTGTGAGAATGGGCCCCTAGGATGCAGTGCTTGTAGCACCATTCCTAAAATGTAGATCTGTGCATTGTAATGTTGTCAGTAGATTGTAGTGCTAAGTGATGGATAAATGTCACTTGTGGACAGGGTGATGAGTGATCATCATTAAGGTTTAGTTCAGTGTGGTGAATTGAGCACATAGAACACAAGGCTTTGAGGAAAATGAGTATACCTAGAATGCAATATTGATGGATTAGTGGTGCTAGCATGCAGTCAGGCTCGTTATTGTCCATGAAATGCAGTCCACAAGGGCAGGTTGTTGGCCCTAGAACGCAATGAGGTTTTTTGCTTAGTGGTGGATTTAGAGTTAGAGTACCAAAATGCTGGATGTCCCCTCCATTTAATTTAGAGAGCGGAGGCACTAATACACCCAACACTCTCATATTCATCAATCTTCAAATGAGGCCCTCAGATTCTTTAGGACGCAATTCAGTGTGGTAGCTTAGTGCCCTAGTACTCTTATGATGCAGCAGAGAGAGCTACATTTCCTCAGAACCAAACGAATTATGTAGTTAGTAGAATGCAGTTTAGCATGGTAGGTTGGGTTCCAAAATTGGTTACACACAATTGGATTTTTTAACTCTCTACTAAGGCCATAGTTAGCTGTTGCAAATTACGAAGATGATTACGAAGATGAGGTTTGGAAATTAAATGTCATAAATAGGCTGCCATGTATATTTACAAGAACAACTTGTATGACCAAAGTGTATGGCTCCAGACAACAGAGTTATAGCCTCTCTTGGATGTAGTTTTAAAATCGGTGCAGTTACACATAGCAGGGATAACACATTTTCCATATAGGAAGCGTTTTTTTTTATTAATTTGGTAAGTCACCCCTACATGTGCCTCACTAATCCCACAGGACTGGGTACTTGTTGTTTAAAATGTGGGACAAGCTAAATATTAAGAAAAATATGTATCCAAAGGAAAGAGCTGCCTAAAGCTGCTTGTGACTCTGTAGGCCAAGCTAAATTCACCATTAAGTAGACTTCTGCCTTGCAAAATAATAGAAATGTTTTTAACGTTATTTTCCACCTTTTATCAAATTGAAGTAGAGTTTTCGTATCTGTAGTGGAAAAGTAATATTTTAATAAATGTACTTTGTGTTTTCTGAAAGCCAACTGCAACTACAACAGTTCTGCTGCATGCATTTCCTGCAATAGAAATAATGGATACCAATTAGGCAAGAAGGCTTGCTCTTTAATATATGAATGTTTTTAAAGCCAGGAGGACTGTTGTAGCTTCTGCATTGGCCATTTAACTGTGATGAGCCATATAGGAGGATCAGGAACACATGGTATTATGAAGGACTTCATAGATCAGCGATCAAATAACAGCAAATATTTTAAGCTAGCTCAGCTCGGGGTTCTTTCTCAACAATTCCTGAGTAATTAAAAAATCTACAACATGCAAATGGCATCACTAGCTTTTAAGGCTTAACATTGTTTTCATTTCTAAAGTTAACTAAGTTACATTCTTACTCTTGTTCATTCACACCCACCATCTACAATTGTTATCAATAGTATTGCAACAATAATGTCTTCATGTATTTATTGTCATTTCTTTTTAAATACAAACAAAGATTTGAAGTTGAGGTAGTCCTTTTAATATTTTTCGATCATGGAAATGTAATTACACAATAATATATTTTTTAAACAATTCCAAGTATTCAGATTCACTGTTAAAGAGTATTAATTACCTCCATCAAAATAAACAAAATTGTGGGTGATTCTGAGCCTATGCTGTACCAGCATCAATTTGAAATGACTATAGAACAAAAACAATTCAAAAAGTCCAGAATATTTTCATGACATTTTGTTCAAATCAAAGCAATCACTTTTTTATAATTATTGCTTTTTACTGCACTGTTGTACTCTTTAATACTCTTGAATTCTTGCTTACAACTATTGGAGAGTATTTCCTCTGTATGTCTTATTGGACACTCTCTGTGTAAGTTTAAAAACTTACTATGATGCTTAATAAAATTAGGGGTGGGTGGCAATCTCTGCTCCGCCTGCAAAGTTTGTGGAGTTTTGCTACTCCACGTTCCGCTTGTGGTGAGGAGTTTGGCAAAAACTCTGCACCGCCCCAAGGCGGAGTTTACCGACGCCCACCCCCTGATCAGCACCCGGGCGGAGACTACTGCAGCAGTATGTATATTCTACAAATCATCATCACACAGTGTCTGACTTTAACTTTTCGGCCTTTGTGACACCCAGCCACTGACTACCCTTAAGCACTCCCTGCAGCGGAGACTGCTCCTCCTTGAAGCTTCTCTAATGCCTTTGAATGACGCCATTGCACAATTAAACTAAAAAGGCTTTGTTTATTATCTTCAACATCCTTGATTGCAAGTGCAAATTCACATATTTCAAGTTTTTTTGTTCAAACAGCTTCAAGTGCCAAGTTTTCGTGTTCTAGTTTGTATGGAGCCAACAAACAAATCATAGAAGTGTGCCCCATATTTACAGAGCATTTGTTTGCATGCTTAAGTGTGGCAAAAGAGTGCTACACAATCAATCAATCAATCAAAGCATTTGTATAGCGCGCTACTCACCCAGAGGGTCTCAAGGCGCTTGGGGGAGGGGGGTCCGCTACTGCTCGAAGAGCCAGGTCTTAAGTTGCTGCCTGAAGGAGAGGTGGTCCTGGGTCAGACGGAGGTGGATGGGGAGGGAGTTCCAAGTCTTGGCAGCCAGGGAGGAGAGGGATTTTCCTCCCGCGGTGGCTCTTCTGATACGTGGAAGGGCGGCGAGGGCGTGGTTGGTCGATGGAAGCTGGCGGGTGGGGGTGTAGAAGGTCAGGCGGTTGTTGAGGTATCTGGGGCCCTGGTTGTGGAGGGCTTTGTGTGCGTGGGTGAGGAGTCGGAACGTGATTCTCTTGCTGACGGGGAGCCAGTGCAGGTCTCTCAGGTGACCGGAGATGTGGTTGTGTCGGGGGATGTCCAGGATGAGTCGAGCGGAGGCGTTCTGGATGCGTTGGAGTCTTTTCTGCTGTTTGGTTGAGGTTTCGGCGTAGAGGGTGTTTCCGTAGTCCAGTTGACTGGTGACGAGTGCCTGGGTGACCGTCTTTCTGGTTTCGGTGGGGATCCATCGGAAGATCTTACGTAGCATGCGTAGGATGTTGAAGCATGACGAGGAGACGGCGTTGACTTGTCTGGTCATCGAGAGGGAGGAGTCCAGGATGAAGCCCAGGTTGCGTGCGTGGTCCGTTGGTTTGGGTGCGCTGCCCAGGGCAGGGGGCCACCAGGAGTCGTCCCAGGCGGAGGGTGATGATCCCAGGATGAGGACTTCCGTCTTGTCTGAGTTCAGTTTCAGGCGGCTGTTCTTCATCCACTCGGCTACTTCTTTCATTCCTTCTTGTAGGTTGGTTCTGGCGGTGGCGGGGTCGTTGGTGAGGGAGAGGATCAGCTGGGTGTCGTCGGTGTAGGAGATGATGTTGAGGTTGTGTTGGCGTGCGATGGCTGCGAGGGGGCTCATGTAGACATTGAAGAGGGTGGGGCTGAGAGATGATCCTTGTGGTACGCCGCAGATGACTTCGGTGGCCTCGGATCTGAACGGGGGAGGCGGACTCTCTGTGTTCTTCCGGCAAGGAATGAGATGATCCACTCTAGTGCCTTCTCCTGGATTCCGATGTTGTTGAGGCGCTGCACTAGGGTGCGGTGGCAGACCGTGTCGAACGCTGCGGAGAGGTCCAGGAGGATGAGGGCCGCTGTTTCCCCGTTGTCGAGCAGGGCTCGGCACAACGCACATTTGTGCCAACATCATTTTGTGTACAAAACCTTTATGTTGATATTAGGGCAGCCCCAAAACTCTTTTCATTAGGTAGTGGGCAAAGGGTGCTAAGGCATGCAGAGCGGCAGCGTCTGACTGGGACAAAAAATTGTGAACCAAAAGCAAAGTGGTCCTCTTAGCAAATCAGATAGCTAAAGATTGGCCCAAATATGCGAATTAGGCTGTTTTTGAACGTCTAAGGACACACTGTACAGGTTTTTAGCAAGGTATCGGAGGCTGCATTCATATGTGCTTGCTGAAGTTGTTATAATCTGTACAAAAGGGGGTGGTGATGGACGGAGCATCTGAATCAATCAAACACTCACACCCAGTCAAAAGATCTTGGTTGAATCCATCACCGTTCTTTAGCCCACTCTGCCACCCCAGTTCAGACATGGCTATATGCAAATCAGTCTGACCCTGTGCCTCATGGGAACAGTCCAGCATGAACTGCCAAGCCATGTCTTCTATGGACCGGAAAAAAGCTTCCGAGGACCGGTTTCTGGCATTTCAGCCGTCTTCAGCCCGGCTTGCTTGAATCCAGTGGCAAAGTGAGCAAGGGACTCACGTCTGAGCATACCCTGCCACACTTATGGCGGCCAAAAGCGGTACAAAAGGGGGTGGTGATGGACGGAGCATCTGAATCAATCAAACACTCACACCCAGTCAAAACATCTGGGTTGAATCGATCACCGTTCTTTAGCCCACTCTGCCACCCCAGTTCAGACATGGCTATATGCAAATCAGTCTGACCCTGTGCCTCATGGGAACAGTCCAGCCCGAACTGCCAAGCCATGTCTTCCCTGGACCGGAAACAAGCTTCCGAGGACCGGATTCTGGCATTCCAGCCGTCTTCAGTTCGGCTTGCTTGAATCCAGTGGCAAAGTGAGCAAGGGACTCACGTCTGAGCATACCCTGCCACACTTATGGCGGCCAAAAGCGGTACAAAAGGGGGTGGTGATGGACGGAGCATCTGAATCAATCAAACACTCACACCCAGTCAAAAGATCTGGATTGAATCCATCACCGTTCTTTAGCCCACTCTGCCACCCCAGTTCAGACATGGCTATATGCAAATCAGTCTGACCCTGTGCCTCATGGGAACAGTCCAGCCCGAACTGCCAAGCCATGTCTTCCCTGGACCGGAAATAAGCTTCCGAGGACTGGTTTCTGGCATTCCAGCCGTCTTCAGCCCGGCTTGCTTGAATCCAGTGGCAAAGTGAGCAAGGGACTCACGTCTGAGCATACCCTGCCACACTTATGGCGGCCAAAAGCGGTACAAAAGGGGGTGGTGATGGACGGAGCATCTGAATCAATCAAACACTCACACCCAGTCGAAAGATCTGGGTTGAATCCATCACCGTTCTTTAGCCCACTCTGCCACCCCAGTTCAGACATGGCTATATGCAAATCAGTCTGACCCTGTGCCTCATGGGAACAGTCCAGCATGAACTGCCAAGCCATGTCTTCTATGGACCGGAAAAAAGCTTCCGAGGACCGGTTTCTGGCATTCCAGCCGTCTTCAGCCCGGCTTGCTTGAATCCAGTGGCAAAGTGAGCAAGGGACTCATGTCTGAGCATACCCTGCCACACTTATGGCGGCCAAAAGCGGTACAAAAGGGGGTGGTGATGGACGGAGCATCTGAATCAATCAAACACTCACACCCAGTCAAAAGATCTGGGTTGAATCCATCACCGTTCTTTAGCCCACTCTGCCACCCCAGTTCAGACATGGCTATATGCAAATCAGTCTGACCCTGTGCCTCATGGGAACAGTCCAGCCCGAACTGCCAAGCCATGTCTTCCCTGGACCGGAAACAAGCTTCCGAGGACCGGTTTCTGGCATTCCAGCCGTCTTCAGCCCGGCTTGCTTGAATCCAGTGGCAAAGTGAGCAAGGGACTCACGTCTGAGCATACCCTGCCACACTTATGGCGGCCAAAAGCGGAACAAAAGGGGGTGGTGATGGACGGAGCATCTAAATCAATCAAACACTCACACCCAGTCAAAAGATCTGGGTTGAATCCATCACCGTTCTTTAGCCCACTCTGCCACCCCAGTTCAGACATGGCTATATGCAAATCAGTCTGACCCTGTGCCTCATGGGAACAGTCCAGCCCGAACTGCCAAGCCATTTGTTTCCGGTCCAGGGAAGACCTGGGCTCACCTTAATGACAGCTAAGAAGGGTGGCCCGCCCGACCACTGATGACCTCTGAGGGCTTCAGAGGGCCCGCCCTTTGTCCGGGGTTAGCCCAGCGCTCCCACGATGCGGGAATTGACCCGTAGCTTTATGCGCCTCCTGGCATGAAACGTTCAGTGCGGCTTCCGGCCGCGGGTGCCTCTGGTTGTTGGAGTCCTGGCTTACCCCCTCTCAGCGGCCGTGGTGCAGATGAAAAGCCCTGGCAGCGGAGGGTGAGCAGACGGCCAGAAGGAGCGCTAGGACAGCGCCAGTGATGCCAGGTGCAGGGTGCAATGTCCTGGCCAGAGTTCAGAAAGCCCCAGCTAAGTGTTGTGCTGGTCCGGTAAATGCCCCCGCTCAGCCGCAAGTGACCCGTAGCTTTATGCACCTCCTGGCGCGAAACGTTCAGCGCGGCTTCCGGCCGCGGGTGCCTCTGGTTGTTGGAGTCCTGGCTCACCCCCTCTCAGCGGCCGTGGTGCAGATGAAAAGCCCCGGCAGCGGAGGGTGAGCAGACGGCCAGAAGGAGCGCTAGGACAGCGCCAGTAATGCCGGGTGCAGGGTGCAATGTCCTGGCCAGAGTTCAGAAAGCCCCAGCTAAGTGTTGTGCTGGTCCGGTAAATGCCCCCGCTCAGCCGCAAGTGACCCGTAGCTTTATGTGCCTCCTGGCGTGAAACGTTCAGTGCGGCTTCCGGCCGCGGGTGCCTCTGGTTGTTGGAGTCCTGGCTCACCCCCTCTCAGCGGCCATGGTGCAGATGAAAAGCCCCGGCAGCGGAGGGTGAGCAGACGGCCAGAAGGAGCGATAGGACAGCGCCAGTGATGCCGGGTGCAGGGTGCAATGTCCTGGCCAGAGTTCAGAAAGCCCCAGCCAAGTGTTGTGCTGGTCCGGTAAATGCCCCCGCTCAGCCGCAAGTGACCCGTAGCTTTATGCGCCTCCTGGCGTGAAACGTTCAGTGCGGCTTCCGGCCGCGGGTGCCTCTGGTTGTTGGAGTCCTGGCTCACCCCTCTCAGCGGCCGTGGTGCAGATGAAAAGCCCCGGCAGTGGAGGGTGAGCGGACGGCCATAAGGAGCGCTAGGACAGCGCCAGTGATGCCGGGTGCAGGGTGCAATGTCCTGGCCAGAGTTCAGAAAGCCCCAGCTAAGTGTTGTGCTGGTCCGGTAAATGCCCCCGCTCAGCCGCAAGTGACCCGTAGCTTTATGCGCCTCCTGGCGCGAAACGTTCAGTGCGGCTTCCGGCCGCGGGTGCCTCTGGTTGTTGGAGTCCTGGCTCACCCCCTCTCAGCGGCTGTGGTGCAGATGAAAAGCCCCGGCAGCGGAGGGTGAGCAGACGGCCAGAAGGAGCACTAGGACAGCGCCAGTGATGCTGGGTGCAGGGTGCAATGTCCTGGCCAGAGTTCAGAAAGCCCCAGCTAAGTGTTGTGCTGGTCCGGTAAATGCCCACTCTCTACTAAGGCCATAGTTAGCTGTTGCAAATTACGCAGATGAGGTTTAGAAATTAAATGCCATAAATAGGCTGCCATGTATATTTACAAGAACAACGTGTATGACCAAAGTGTATGGCTCCAGACAACCCAGTTATAGCCTCTCTTGGATGTAGTTTTAAAATCGGTGCAGTTACACATAGCAGGGATAACACATTTTTCATATAGGAAGCCGTTTTTTTATTAATTTGGTAAGTCACCCCTACATGTGCCTCACTAATCCCACAGGACTGGGTAAAATGTGGGACATGCTAAATATTAAGAAAAATATGTATCCAAAGAAAAGAGCTGCCTAAAGCTGCTTGTGACTCTATAGGCCAAGTTAAATTCACGATTAAGTAGACTTCTGCCTTGCAAAATAATAGAAATTTTCTGAACGTTATTTTCCACCTTTTATCAAATCGAAGTAGAGTTTTGGTATCTGTGGTGGAAAAGTAATATTTTATTAAATGTACTTTGTGTTTTCAGCAAGCCAACTGCAACTACAACAGTTCTGCTGCATGCATGTCCTGCAATAGGAATAATGGATACCAATTAGGCATGAAGGCTTGCTCTTTAATATATGAATGTTTTAAAGCCAGGAAGACTGTTGTAGCTTCTGCATTGGCCAATTAACTGTGACAAGCCATATAGGAGGATCAGGAACCCATGGTATTATAAAGGACTTCATAGATCAGCGATCAAATAACAGCAAATATTTCAAGCTAGCTCAGCTCGGGTTTCTTTCTCAACAATTCCTGAGTAATTCACAAATCTATAACATGCAAATGGCATCACTAGCTTTTAAGGCATAACCTTGTTTTCATTTCTATAGTTAACTAAGTTACATTCTTACTCTTGTTCATTCACACCCACCATCTACAATTGTTATCAATAGTATTGCAACAATAATGTCTCAATGTATTTATTGTCATTTGTTTTTAAATACAAACAAAGATTTCAAGTTGAGTTGGTCCTTTTAATATTTTTAGATCATGGAAATGTAATTACACAATAATATATTTTTTAAACAAATTCAAGTATTCAGATTCACTGTTAAAGTGTATTAATTACCTCCATCAAATAAACAAAATTGTAGGTGATTCTGAGCCTATGCAGTACCAGCATCAATTTGAAATGACTATAGGACAAAAACAATTCAAAAAGTCCAGAATATTTTCATGACATTTTGTTCAAATCACAGCAATCACTTATTTATAATTATTGCTTTTTACTGCACTGGTGTACTCTTTAATACTCTTGAATTCTTGCTTACAACTATTGGAGAGTACCTCCGCTGTATGTCTTATTGGACACTCTCTGTGTAAGTTTAAAAACTTACTATGATGCTTAATAAAACTAGGGGTGGGTGGCAATCTCTACTCCGCCTGCAAAGTTTGTGGAGTTTTGCTACTCCACTTTCCGCTTGTGGTGAGAAGTTTGGCAAAAACTCTGTACCGCCCCAAGGCGGAGTTTACCGACGCCCACCCCCTGATCAGCACCCGGGCGGAGACTACTGCAGCAGTATGTATATTCTACAAATCATCATCACACAGTGCCTGACTTTAACTTTTCGGCCTTTGTGACACCCAGCCACTGACTACCCTTAAGCACTCCCTGCAGCTGAGACTGCTCCTCCTTGAAGCTTCTCTAATGCCTTTGAATGACGCCATCGCACAATTAAACTAAAAATGGTTTGTTTATTATCTTCAACATCCTTGATTGCAAGTGCAAATTCACATATTTCAAGTTTTTTTGTTCAAACAGCTTCAAGTGCCAAGTTTTCGTGTTCTAGTTTGTATGGAGCCAACAAACAAATCATAGAAGTGTGCCCCATATTTACAGAGCATTTGTTTGCATGCTTAAGTGTGGCAAAAGAGTGATACACAATCAAACAATCAATCAAAGCATTTGTATAGCGCGCTACTCACCCAGAGGGTCTCAAGGCGCTTGGGGGAGGGGGGTCCGCTACTGCTCGAAGAGCCAGGTCTTGAGTTGCTTCCTGAAGGAGAGGTGGTCCTGGGTCAGACGGAGGTGGATGGGGAGGGAGTTCCAAGTCTTGGCAGCCAGGTAGGAGAGGGATTTTCCTCCCGTGGTGGCTCTTCTGATGCGTGGAAGGGTGGCGAGGGCGTGGCTGGTCGATCGAAGCTGGCGGGTAGGGGTGTAGAAGGTCAGGCGGTTATTGAGGTATCTGGGGCCCTGGTTGTGGAGGGCTTTGTGTGCGTGGGTGAGGAGTTGGAACGTGATTCTCTTGCTGACGGGGAGCCAGTGCAGGTCTCTCAGGTGACCGGAGATGTGGTTGTGTCGGGGGATGTCCAGGATGAGTCGAGCGGAGGCGTTCTGGATGCGTTGGAGTCTTTTCTGAAGTTTGGTTGAGGTTTCGGCGTAGAGGGTGTTTCCGTAGTCCAGTTGACTGGTGACGAGTGCCTGGGTGACCGTCTTTCTGGTTTCGGTGGGGATCCATCGGAAGATCTTACGTAGCATGCGTAGGATGTTGAAGCATGACGAGGAGTCGGCGTTGACTTGTCTGGTCATCGAGAGGGAGGAGTCCAGGATGAAGCCCAGGTTGCGTGCGTGGTCCGTTGGTTTGGATGCGCTGCATAGGGCAGGGGGCCACCAGGACTCATCCCAGGCGGAGGGTGATGATCCCAGGATGAGGACTTCCGTCTTGTCTGAGTTCAGTTTCAGGCGGCTGTTCTTCATCCACTCGGCTACTTCTTTCATTCCTTCGTGTAGGTTGGTTCTGGCGGTGGCGGGGTCGTTGGTGAGGGAGAGGATCAGCTGGGTGTCGTCGGTGAAGGAGATGATGTTGAGGTTGTGTTGGCGTGCGATGGCTGCGCGGGGGCTCATGTAGACATTGAAGAGGGTGGGGCTGAGAGATGATCCGTGTGGTACGCCGCAGATGACTTCGGTGGCCTCGGATCTGAATGGGGGGAGGCGGACTCTCTGTGTTCTTCCGGCAAGGAATGAGATGATCCACTCTAGTGCCTTCTCCTGGATTCCGATGTTGTTGAGGCGCTGCACTAGGGTGCGGTGGCAGACCGTGTCGAACGCTGCGAAGAGGTCCAGGAGGATGAGGGCCGCTGTTTCCCCGTTGTCGAGCAGTGCTCGGCACAACGCACATTTGTGCCAACATCATTTTGTGTTCAAAACCTTTATGTTGATATTAGGGCAGCCCCCAAACTCTTTTCATTAGGTAGTGGGAAAAGGGTGCGAAGGCATGCAGAGCGGCAGCGTCTGACTGGGACAAAACATTGTGAACCAACAGCAAAGTGGTCCTCTTAGCAAATCAGATAGCTAAAGATTGGCCCAAATATGCAAATTAGGCTGTTTTTGAACGTCTAAGGACACACTGTACAGGTTTTTAGCAAGGTATCGGAGGCTGCATTCATGTGTGCTTGCTGAAGTTGTTATAATCGGTACAAAAGGGGGTGGTGATGGATGGAGCATCTGAATCAATCAAACACTCAAACCCAGTCAAAAGATCTTGGTTGGGGGGCGTGGCTAAGATGGCGGCTCGGTAAGACGTGTCTCGCGGAGGCTCCCCAGGCCTGATCCCCCGCCAGGCAACCTTGCGGACCTTCGCCCTCACCGATTCGGCCATTACCAGCGGTAAAGGTCCGGGAGAGGTCCTGCAGACGAGGAGCCGGTGGTGAGGCTTGAGGCTGCCGTAGAGCGCCGGGGAACGGAGAGGCCTGCCTGCGGTGGGCCGGCGCGAGCAGCAGTGACCCGGGCGCTCGTGCCAGGCGGCCCCGGGAGACCCCCGGCAACGTCTGAGACTCGAGTGAGGGAGAGTCGGGGACCCCTGCAGCAGCTCCGGAGACCCGAGAGCATCACCCGACACCAACTGACGGAGGCGCGGGCGGACCGGAGGAGGACTACGCGGCGCCGGGCCCGCCGGCCCCCTGAGCAACGCGAGGCCCCGGCGTGGGCCTGGTGGAGGTGGGCGCCGAGGACCGGAGACGCTTGGCTGCCGCCGAAAGGCGAGTGTAGAGGTGACACGCGCTGCTGCCAGGAGGCGGGACGGGACCCCACGCAGCACAGCGGACACAGTCCGGCAGCATCCGACAGCGGCCCAGCGGACAGGGCGGTGCCGGGCCCGCCGGCTTTCGGAGCTACGCGAGGCCCCGGCGTGGGCCCAGCGGAGGGAGCGCGGCCCTGCTGTGTCGTGGACCGGTGGAGCCTATCGGCATCGGGCAGAGGTGAGTCCCGGCGTCCACAAGAAGGAGGTGAGCGGCGCTCAGGGGGCGGCCGGGGAGCGACTACTGGTGACCCCCAGAGACTCACACGGCACGAGGCAGAGGCGCAGCTACACCTCTGGGACAGCCCGTGGAGGCGGCGGGCCCTGGGAGAAGGAGTTTGGTACCACACGGGCGCCAGATTCTGAATCACGAGCGAGGAGGAGCGGCAGTATTGGGGCCTAGGGGTGAGGCCCCAGGGACACGATATCGGCCTTCCCTAACTACGGCCGGAGCACATCGGGGCACCTTGTGGAGGCACCTAGAGCCCCGACTGGGCTGAGGCCAACGGCTGGGTTTGCCATGTCGAACCGCAAAGGGAACCGCAACATCTCGGAGATGCTGGTCAGGGGACCCCCCAAGACCGACAAAAGCCCGGACAAGCCGGCGCCAGGGCCCCCCCCCAAGGGGAAGGATCTCCCAGAAGGCGAGACACCGGCGACCAAGGCATTTATGGAAACCCTCTTCGCCTCCCTGAAAGACGATATTCAAACCTTCCGGCAGGAAATGACAGGGGAGTATAAGGAACTCCGACGAGACGTCGACGACTTGGGGGAGAGAGTAGCGGCCAACGAGCTCTCGGGCCAGGCCAGAAGTGAGGAAATTGAGCTCCTTCGGCAGGAGATCGTCCGCCTTCACGACCAGCAACTGGATCTCCAGACCCATACGGAGGACCTGGAGAACCGCTCCAGGCGGAATAACATTCGTGTCCGGAATGTGCCGCTCAAGGCGGAGGAGGAGGACATGGCGGGGTACCTGCAAGCGCTCTTCCGAATGGTGCTGGGGGAAGAGGATGACTTTGTGGTTCGTATCGACAGAGCCCACCGAGTGGGCCCGGCCCGCCGGTCCCAGGGCCCCCCACCGGACATACTGGCCTTTCTGCCGGACTACCCTTTGAAGGAGCGAATCTTGGGGGAGGCACGTCACAAGCAACCCCTCCGCTTCCAAGACCACAATGTGGAACTCTTTCAGGACTTGGCTGCGACCACCTTACAAAAGCGGAGGGCGTTTAGGGTTGCCACAACCTTCCTGCGTAAGGAGGGGGTCCCGTATTCCTGGGGACACCCTTTTCACCTGGTCTTTAAGTGGAATGGCGCCCTCCACCAGCTGCGTTCCCTACGAGACACGTGTGAAGTGCTGGGCATCCCCCATGAGGACCCGCCCCAGGACGACATGGCGGACCGACAGTCCTCCAGAGCCACGTCGGGCTCCCCTGGGACGTCGAGGGACGGATGGCAGACAGTGCGTCGAGACAGGCAGCGGAAGAAACCTCTCAAGCCCGACCCGGACACGGTGGCCCTGGAACAGGCCGCAGCAATCCACGAAGTATCGAAAGACACCGGCGCAGCCTCTTGAGTTGATTCTGGTGAAGGTCGTCATCAGCTAAGTTTTGGCTCCTGGTTGGGGGGGTCGGGGGGCCATGAGCCGCCACTGCCACACACCCACTCATTGACTCATCTACCACAGGCCTAGACTGTCTCATGATTGGCCTGGGATCATGTTCACCAGTTGGGGGGGGGAGGGGTTGGGGGGAATGTTGGGGGGGGAGTTGGGGCTTGGGAGGGTGGAAGGGGGGGAGCTCGGTGTGTTCACTATGGTTTAGCATTTGGTACCTGGGGTTGGGCTGGCTGGGGGTTTGTGTCGCGGCAGACGGGACGCACGCACACGCATGGCTGCTGACAGCATAAATATCCTCTCTCTTAATGTTAAGGGACTCAATAACCCCATCAAAAGGAGGGCAGTCATCTCCTTCCTTGAGCGTTCTGGGGCCGAAATATGTCTGTTGCAGGAAACGCATCTGTTGGCGAAAGATTGGCACCGCTTGAAGGCAAGGGCCTTCCCCCACCAATTCTACTCCGCGACCAACGAGAAGAAAGCGGGCGTAGCAATACTAGTGGCCAGACACTTCAAAGGGCGGGTTGGGGGCAAGGTGGCGGAAATCAGGGGCAGGCTCCTAGCACACACGATACACATAGGTACTTCTTCCTTCACGTTAGGCTCCATTTATGCACCCAAGACCAAACAAGAGGTCTTCTTGAAAGGTGCGCTGTCTGAAGCGCTTTCGGGTGATATGAGGCTGGTGCTGGTGGGAGGGGACTTGAACCTGGTCATGGATAACGAGAAGGATAGGTCTGGGAAGAGATTTGGGGACGCCGGAGCGCTGTCGGCGACCGGGAAGCAGTGGTTAGGGGACAGGGGGCTGACTGACATTTGGCGGGACAAACATCTTACTGCCCCGGTATACACCTTTTATTCTCATGTGCACCACACATATGCTAGAATAGACCACTTCCTGGGTTCAGCGGACGTAATCCCCTTGGTTCAGGACATTGACATTACACCAGCGGCACTTTCGGACCACGACGCGGTGATCCTTCAACTGACTGTCCCGCATACTCCTCCTCATAGGGGCAGGTGGCGACTCAGGGAAAGTATACTTTCCCGCGAGGGAGTGGTGCAGCAACTGTCCCAAAGCATTACCACCTACTTGGCTCATAATGACACGGGAGAGGTAACCCAGGCGACATTGTGGGGGGCGCTTAAGGCGGTCATTAGGGGCGAAATCATGGCAATTGCCGCGGCAGAAAATAGAGAGCGGAAAGATCGGAGACGAGACCTGGAGACGCAAGTGCTAGAACTAGAGCGGGTTCACAGCCGGACGGGTGCCCCCCGGATTTGGCGCAAGCTGAAAGCGGTCAGGGCACAACTGGCGAGTTTGGACCTAGACAGGGCAGAATACGCAGCGCTCCGCCTCCGCCACACGTACTACGTAGGGGGAGACAAGACAGGCCGCTTGCTGGCTAGCAAACTTAAGGCCAAAACCGTCCGCTCCCAGATCCCAGTGATACGCGGAGACGATGGCGGTGAGGTCCGGGAGGATGACAGCATAGCGGAGGCATTTCGAACCTTTTATGAGCAGCTGTATGCCGCCGATCGGACCGTGGGGGAGGAGGCGGGGAGGACCTACCTGGAGACTATGGAGGTCACTGCTCTTAACGACGTGAACTCCGCAGCGTTAGACGCCCCTTTCCGCCTGGAGGAAGTCATAGCGGCCATCGCCCGTCTCAAACCCTTGAAAGCTCTGGGCCCGGACGGCTTCTCCGCGGGCTTTTACAAAACCTTTTGCCCCCTCCTGGCACCGGTCCTCACAAAGCTGTTCAACTCGTTCGAGGGCCAGGGCTCAATCCCGAGGGAGATGTTAGAGGCAGAAGTCATAGTCCTTCCGAAACCGGGTAAGGACCCCTCGCGCTGCGCTGCGTACAGGCCGATTTCACTTCTTAACGTGGACCTTAAGCTCTTCACGGGCATTCTGGCCTCCCGACTGGGTCCATGTCTTCCAGGCGTTATCGACCCTGACCAAGCGGGCTTCGTCCCCTCCCGGCAGTGCGCAGATAATACAAAGCGCATTATGCATGTCATAGATAAAGCCCACGCCAACGCCTCGGACGCAGCACTGCTCTCGGTAGACGCCGAGAAGGCGTTCGACAGGGTAGACTGGAGGTTCCTGGAACAGACGCTGGTTAAGTTCGGCGTGGGTCCACGCTTCCGCTCATGGGTGGTGGGATGCTACACATCCCCGAAGGCGACCATCAAAGTCAACGGGGTTAGCTCTAAGCCGTTCGACATCCAGAGAGGCACGCGACAGGGTTGCCCCCTCTCGCCGCTCCTATTCGCCCTTTATATCGAGCCGTTTGCCCAGCGTGTCCGCGACAATAATGCCATAGCCGGGGTCAAGCTCGGGGGAGTGGAGCAAACCATAAGCCTCTACGCGGACGACATTCTGGTGGCGGTAGATAACCCGCGGGTCTCTTTGCCGGCCTTCCTGTCGGAAATGACCGCGTTCGGAGCAGTGTCGGGCTTCAAAATGAACGTCCAGAAGTCCGTCGTCCTGCCACTGGGTAGCAATACCCGACCAGCTAACAGGGCATCGCTGCATATAGGGGGGCTTGAGGTCAGCACCACCGTGCAGTACCTGGGGATAGACTTGACACCGGCGACAGTCCAAACGGTCGACCTTAACTACACCAAGCTGCTGTCGCGCGTTCAGGGAGACATTGCGAGATGGAAGCAACAGCCGCTTTCGTGGCTGGGTCGGGTGGCGGCCATAAAAATGTCCCTGCTGCCCAAGATCCTCTACGTATTCCAGACCATCCCCGTCACTCCCCCACTGGGGATGCTGAAGAAGCTGCAGGACGCCCTGCACCACTATGTTTGGGCGAATAAAAGGTCCAGGCTGCGGCGCGACCTGGCCACGAGGACGACGGCGGAGGGGGGCTTGGGGGTCCCGGACCTGAGGCGTTACTTCCAAGCGGCTCAGCTTAGATTCCTTCTGGAGTGGTCCCGACCGACTTCGGAGAAGCATTGGTTGTTCCAGGACAGGGCCATGGCGGGCCTGCCCCTCTGGAAGGTTCCCTTCCTGGCGCGGCCGGACAGACCACCGTTCCTCAAGAGATCCCCCATCACCAGGACTCTTTTGCAAGTGTGGGATGCAACCGCGGTTCCGAGAGGCCTGACGACCTTTCCCTCCCCCATGACGCCTCTGCTAGACAATCCGGCGTTCCCCCCGGGCAGATCCCCAAGCTCATTCCCTCAATGGCGACAATCCGAATGCCGCTCTGCAGGCCACCTATTCGACACGGAGGGCTTTATGACCTGGGACGCAGTGATGGCGAACTACACACTGGATAAGCCACTCCGCTACCAGTACTTTCAGTTCAGGCACTGGCTGATGCACACCGACGTGGCGCCTTTGGCTGGCCGCCCCCTCACCCCCTATGAGAGATGGATCGTAACCAAAACGTCAGACACAAGGTCCATCACTGACTTATATCTGATGCTGTCCCCACCCCCCTCTACGGAGAAATCTGCTGGGCAGAGGCGCTGGGAGAGGGAACTGGGACGCACTCTTTCTGCAAAAGAATGGCGGGAAGTATACTACCGAGCTCACCACACGGCCAGGAATACCGCCAGCAGGGAGGCGGCGGTCAAGATCGCCTATTACTGGCACTTGACCCCTGAGCGCCTACACTAGGGAAACCCGAGCAGAGACCCTAAATGTTGGAGAGGTTGCGGGCACACGGGGACCATGCTACACATTCTGTGGGAATGCACCGCGGTACAGGACTATTGGGAGGCAGTACTTAAGGACATAGACACTCACTTTGACACCGACATTCCACGATTCCCGGCTTATGCTGACCTTGGCCTGCCGAACAGCCTGACGTTCCCACTCAAGTCCATGCGGGGTAAACAGATGGGATTGGCAATGGGGGCGGCAACTCAGCATATTCTGTCGCTATGGGGGTCCACTAGGCAGCCCACACACACGGCGTGGTTACACAGGTTATGGTACATCATGGGGATGGAGAGGATACAGGCCTCGCTCACTCAGTCATCCAAAACTTTCAGAGAAACTTGGCAGCCACTCACCTCTCTACTTTCCCAAGAATTTACGGAGCTTACATGTCCGAGATATCTCAGAGTCCTGAAACTGGCGGAAGGGTTTAGGGAGGATACGGCTCGAGTGGAGCACAAAGTCTAACCTGTACCCCGAACATCCACCTTTAAGCGCTACAAGGAACACACCGGGCGGGAGGGGGGAGGTTGGGGGGGTAGGGGGTTGTTGGGGGGGTGGGGCACTGTTGGGGTAGGTTGGGGGGGGGTGGGCCTTTGGGGTGGTTGGTGGAAAAGAGTTCTGGTGGTCGCCGGGGGGCGTGTCCCCCACTAAGCGAACATACTCGGGCGCCCGGACTCGCCTCACTTCCTGGACGCACAGTGGGGTACTCAGCAGTGTGGGGGACGGGTGCCACTGCGTAGCCTTTTGTTTCTTCATATGTTGTATGTAAGATATCGCTTTGTGGAACTCAATAAAAATATATTTGATCAAAAAAAAAAAGATCTTGGTTGAATCCATCACCGTTCTTTAGCCCACTCTGCCACCCCAGTTCACACATGGCTATATGCAAATCAGTCTGACCCTGTGCCTCATGGGAACAGTACAGCCCGAACTGCCAAGCCATGTCTTCCCTGGACCGGAAACAAGCTTCCGTGGACCGGTTTCTGGCATTCCAGCCGTCTTCAGCCCGGCTTGCTTGAATCCAGTGGCAAAGTGAGCAAAGGACTCACGTCTGAGCATACCCTGCCACACTTATGCGGCCAAAGCGGTACAAAAGGGGGTGGTGATGGACGGAGCATCTGAATCAATCAAACACTCACACCCAGTCAAAAGATCTGGGTTGAATCCATCACCGTTCTTTAGCCCACTCTGCCACCCCAGTTCAGACATGGCTATATGCAAATCAGTCTGACCCTGTGCCTCATGGGAACAGTCCAGCCCGAACTGCCAAGCCATGTCTTCCCTGGACCGGAAACAAGCTTCCGAGGACCGGTTTCTGGCATTCCAGCTGTCTTCAGCCCGGCTTGCTTGAATCCTTTGGCAAAGTGAGCAAGGGACTCACGTCTGAGCATACCCTGCCACACTTATGGCGGCCAAAAGCGGTACAAAAGGGGGTGGTGATGGACGGAGCATCTGAATCAATCAAACACTCACACCCAGTCAAAAGATCTGGGTTGAATCCATCACCGTTCTTTAGCCCACTCTGCCACCCCAGTTCAGACATGGCTATATGCAAATCAGTCTGACCCTGTGCCTCATGGGAACAGTCCAGCCCGAACTGCCAAGCCATGTCTTCCCTGGACCGGAAACAAGCTTCCGAGGACCGGTTTCTGGCATTCCAGCCGTCTTCAGCCCGGCTTGCTTGAATCCAGTGGCAAAGTGAGCAAGGGATTCACGTCTGAGCATACCCTGCCACACTTATGGAACCCTTGGAGGAAGAAACGTACCGGGTGTTGTTGCCTTTGAACTCGCCAAAACGCCATATAGCAGAACTGCCCGTGTTAGCCAGCTGGCCTCCCTGTATCCCAGAAGGGATTGACCGCCCCGCCGCAAGGTAACATCTTGCAGCACCCGCTCCGCGGGTGCCGCTGCGCGGAGGTGAGGCGTGGGGTTGAGGCCGGCAGACTGGGAACAACAGCGGCAGGAGGAGGGGGAAGCATCAGATCCAGCAGAGGGCGCGAGCTGCAGGGACTCCAAAGACCAGGAGCCCCTGCCTTGCACAGTTGTGCACGGCCGCGCCCCCACCAAGACACGCCCCCCGGCCGACCAGTTCTACAAAGAAGGACGCTTTTTCAGCATTAAGCGGGAACCCTTGGAGGAAGAAACGTACCGGGTGTTGTTGCCTTTGAACTCGCCAAAACGCCATATAGCAGAACTGCCCGTGTTAGCCAGCTGGCCTCCCTGTATCCCAGAAGGGATTGACCGCCCCGCCGCAAGGTAACATCTTGCAGCACCCGCTCCGCGGGTGCCGCTGCGCGGCGTGAGGCGTGGGGTTGAGGCCGGCAGACTGGGAACAACAGCGGCAGGAGGAGGGGGAAGCATCAGATCCAGCAGAGGGCGCGAGCTGCAGGGACTCCAAAGACCAGGAGCCCCTGCCTTGCACAGGTGTGCACGCCGCGCCCCCACCAAGACACGCCCCCCGGCCGCAACGCTTGGCTTAATTAAAACAGGGAGGCGCGTAGCGGGACGCGAGCGGGACGCCGGGCTAAGCCCGGGCAAAGGGCGGGCCCTCTGTGGCCCTCAGAGGCCAGAGGAGGCCGGGCTGGGCCACCCCCCTAAAGTCGCATACCGCAACTTGTATACTGGGCTACCATCCGAACCCACTCGCACTAGATAAATCCACTCACGCACAAGGGGAGTTGCGGACCATGAGGAAGATCGTCAAGAAGCCCAAGATGCCTACCCTAAGATCGAACACAAAAGCCAAAACGGACCCACCCCCGCCTTTACCAACTTTAACTGCCATCGACAAAATGCTCAAACAAACCATAGGGGCGGTATCCAATGCCATCGCAAACACCGAAAGGAGAATGTCCCTACCTCCGGTGACAATCATTCAGGAAACCCAGGAATCCCTCATCAACCTATCGGAGGCTTCCCGAGAGCGAGAGCTGGCAGAGGAACTGGATTCTAGCCTGCCCCTCTCTGCCTCTCCTTTTGTTGACCTACCTTGTGCCCAGGCGCCTGCTGAAACCAGCAGTGAGAGATCCGGCGCACAATCAAAAAAACATAATAATAACCATCATAGCACAGAGAAAATTTTGCACAAGGAAGGACCTAAACGCGGGGGCAAAAAAGGACTATCAAAAACCAGAAACCACAATCTGGTAACGCCCATAAACCCACCTACACCGGGAATACCCTGTTGGATCGCTAACATGGTGGCTGACCTTAAAACGGACCTTGAGCATTCTATTAACGTGCTGGTAAAACCCCTCATAGCCAAAATAGACAGATTAACATCACTTGTAAACAATAGGGGGATTGGCCAAAAAACCCAGTTAGTGCAAGAAGGCGCCCCAATAAAACAGAATGCTGCCACATCCAAAAGCCTAACTAAAGACAAGGCCTCTACAATTCCCGTTGCGGTGACGAAGATCCCCAATAGAGATACTCAAAAAAGCATTAAAGATACGCAAAAAGCGGCTCTTACACCAAATACAGGCAATGGCAACAAACAAAAAACTACTGAAAATTACAAATTGCCCCCGGGACCCTCCCAAACATTGGAAGGAAACAATGTTCAAACACCTAAAGTGAACCCAAAGATCAACCCGACTCCTCCCACAACCACTACTAAAGAAAATATAACAGCCATCCGCTTCAGGACAATCAATCTACCGCCCGAAGCACTGCCCTTTGTAGTGGTTTTAACAGGAGTCCCACCCCTTAAGGAGGGTCAACGGGAAACACAAGTAGAACTGAAAAACAAGTGTGCACAGTGGCTACAAATACATAGACCCCTACCCCCTAATATTCATGGGGAAATTCTATCTGTAAGAAGGGGGGAGTGGATCGGTAAAGGCACCAAGACCATAGCAGGGGACATAATCACGGTAAATTTCAGAGACATGGCAGCAGTCAACTTTATCTGCAATGTCCCCCCGAGCTATACTCGCTCACAGATTCACCCGGTTCATCTATCTTACTTTTACCCCTTTTCATTCCAAAGACCTAGGCAGAGCAACAGACCACCGACTAGTATCCCCCCCATGGGCCCTCAATATGGACCTTCCCAATACGGTCCTCCTCAATGGCATGGACCATCACAACATGGACCCCCCCAATGGCAAAGACCAAACTTTATCATGCCAAATCATGACTCCGCCCTAATACAGTATGCACACTGGAACAGGTTCAGCATACTGGATGGGGTGGATTGACATGGACGGGACAATCAATCCCTTTAGTTCGCTACGAGGAACGAGGCAAGCCCATCATCATTAAAAGGAAGGAGAAATGGGGTAGGCAATGGTCCAGAAATGGTGCCCGGCAAAAGGGGCAGTATCAAACCACCAAACACAAGTCATGGTAAAGGAGAGTGTACAAATTCCCCAAAACATAGGACAACCAATAAACAGAGCAGACTAGTTGCCCACAGTAGACTAGCCGCTCCCAGCAGCACATATCCCGTCCCTGTCTCCTCAAAGGAAGTGGGAAAACACTTAATGATCTCATCAGGAGACACGATAGGAACCCCAAAGGAAATGATCCAACCAAAATTATTTGTTATATCCTGGAATATCGCAGGACTAGCGGCCAAATTTGAATCGCAGGAATGGCTTAGCCACATAAACAAATTCCATATCATATGCCTGCAAGAAACCTGGGCCACTGACCCAAACAATTACAGCATGGAAGGCTATAAAAGCTTCTTCGTTCCAGCAAAAAAAGTAACCTTCGGGAGAGCCAGGGGAGGGCTCGCCATATATGTCAACTTAGACATCAAGGGCACCTGGTCCGGCATTAAATGGGCCTCACATAATCTTCAAGTATTAAGGTTCACCTCACCAAGACTAACACTTTTTCTAGTTAATTGGTATAATGCCCCTGCAATAACGGAAAAGGGAATAGCGGTAAAAGAATTGGACGAATGTTTAAGAAACCTGAACTCTTTTAATAAGACACCAAACCCCCCAAGTTTTATATTAATGGGAGATTTTAACTGCCATCTATGTGACAGATTACAACCCTTCAACAAAGACTGGTCGAGATGCACCTTAATGAAAGGCCCACATTTCGTACACTCAAAAGAGGGATGGGATTTAGAGAGACTCATGAAAAGACAGAACTTAATTCAAACCTTAGACCTCGTGGCACTGGGTGAAAATGGAGGACTGACCCCAACATACAAAGGAAGAGGTTGTCACTCTTATATTGACTTCATCCTAGTCTCCCCCACTCTAAAAAGAAATATTAGCAACACTACAGTCGAGGCCAGCAGCTTTAGTGATCATAATCCGGTCACTATTACAATTGAAGGGTTTGATTTTAACTCGTGCCCAAGGAGATCTGACATTATGGAAAAAGCAGTGGATCAGGGAAGAAGAATCAAATGGGCAAAAATCGATGGGGACAGATTTTATAAAAAATTACTAACAGAGGCCTCAGCTGCAATAGGCAACTGTCTGGACCCAAGTGTGTGTGGCGCTCGGGTGATCAGGGCATTCGAAGAAATTGCGCACCACGTAAACAACTCTTTAAAGACCACTGGGTCTAACAAAACGCATTCAAACCCTCGGTGGTTTGATTCGAATTGCACCAAGGTGCTTAAAAAACTGAAAGATAGTCTCCATTCCAAACCTAGGGACAAGATCATGGTGGCACAGAACAGAGCTGAATATAAAAAAGCTCTGAAGAATCGCAAGCAAAGTCTACAAAACCAAGCCTGGGAAGACCTAAGGGAAGCAGCCGAAAGGAAAGACTCCGCAAGCTTCTGGAAAGTGATTAATTCCCCATGCTTTCAGGACCAAGGGGCACCAAAAATTATAAACATCATTTTGCCGGAACAATGGCAGACCCACTTCCAGGGACTATATAACCATTCAAGTCATTTATCCCGGGAGGATGCTCCCAGGGATCATCAGCCGGCCAAGTTGGACTTCTCCTTGAAAGAAGTTGAAATGGGAATAACTGGGCTTAGCAAAAACAAAGCCCCGGGTCCGGACGGCATTCCACCAGACCTATATCTAAGTAGACCTGACCTGTGGGCGCCGCTGCTCACCAGGGTACTAAACGAGGCAGTGGTGGCAGGACTGCCTCGGTCCTGGTCGACGGCGACCATAGTTCCAATCTACAAGAAAGGGAACCGTGATGACCCCCAGTGTTATCGACCCATCTCGCTCATAGATGTGACAGCTAAGGTACTGGGGCGTGTCATCCTACAGCGATTACAAGACTGGGCCGAGGAGCACCAAGTCCTCTCGGAAACGCAATATGGCTTCAGGAAAGGTAGATCTACCACCGATCAATGTTTAAATTTATACCTTCTGATAGCCAAATATACCATCGCTGGGAAGGGGTCCCTTCATATGGGGTTCATGGACCTTTCGGCGGCTTTTGACCGCGTAAACAGGAGTAAGCTTTGGGCCATGTTACTAGAATTGGGGGTGGAACAACCACTAGTAGACACCCTGCAAAATCTCCACCGGAACACTACTGCAAGTGTGAGATATAACCAAGAGGGAAACAAGACCGACCCCTTTACGTGCTCGAGCGGAGTAAGGCAGGGATGCATCCTTGCGCCCTTCCTTTTCTCTATTTATATCAACGCGCTGGAAAAGGATCTCCTTAAACTCAAGGTGGACTCACCTCAAATCGGTCATCGTGTGGTACCCATACTACTCTACGCCGATGACGCGGTTTTGCTTGCCAGAACGCCCTTAGGACTGCAAAAACTGATTGATGGGTTCGTCATGTTCATGGATAAACTAGACCTGGCCACCAACCTGGAAAAATCTTATGTCATGTCATCAGGGCAACCCACAAAAGGGTCCTTTTCCTACCACATTGGGCTACATAAAATAGACCAGGTCAAGACCTTTTCATACCTGGGGGTATTATTTGACTGTCATCTTACTTTTAAACCCCTGGTAGAAAAGCATTCCACGAAACTGGCAGCCTCGGTAGGAGCCATCATGGGATACGGGCAGAGACTAGGAAAATGGTCCCCGGAACAAATACTGAACCTATATAGGTCAATCTGCTGTGCGAAAGTAACTTATGGTGCAGAAGTGTGGGGCTTCCTGGACAATAAAGTACAGCAGATCCAGACGGAAGAAAACAAATTTTTGAGGAGAATTCTGAAAGTCCCGCAGTGTGTATCAGCCTACATCATCCATGAAGAAGTAGGAGAAACCTTCATAGAAGATAAAATTAAAATCAAACCTCTCCTGGCATGGGTTAAAGTATGGACCAACCCAGAGGCGGCCCTAACAAGACAAATCATAGGGGACTGCCTCAAAAGAGATAAAGGGCAAAACATCCCATGGCTGAAATTTGTCAAGAAATCTCTAGTAGAAATTGATTGTTCTAACCTCTTCACATCCCCAGACTCCATCACACCAGAGAGCAAGGCCCTGGTGAAAAAACTCTTCTCCGCACAGCTGAAGTTGGTAAGGGCTGGAAAAGAATATCACAAACCCACTAACTTTTCCTATAATGAACTCACAGTGAAGCATGGCATGGAACCTTATCTAAGGGTCATGTTTAACGCCCAGGATCGCTTTGTCATGACCCGCTTTAGACTTAACATGCTCCATCAACTCCTTGCGGTCCCGGCTGGGTTCACTCACACCGTGGAGGAGAAAGGTACCTGCGGCTGCGACCACAGGTCTCCGCAGGATACCCTTCACTTTGTCCTACTGTGCCCATTGTATACTATGCCAAGACACAAGTTCCTGGTGGGGATCCTGAAAGACCTAAAGTTTAAACACGCAAGACTGGCCCTGAGGTTCCTACAGGAAGCGGAGGACGTTTACACTCTTTTTTGCACCATAAACTTTATTCGAATAGCAATAAGACTGAGGAACACTAGAGAAACTGGCCATTAATATCACGTGTCCCGTTGAACATTTAAACTGATGATCCCCCTGTCTTTTTTTAGAGTGTCAGATAAATTTTAACATTTATACTTTTCTTATGGAAATTTACTGATGTTGCTTAAATATTTTTTTATGCGTTTGTTGTATTTGTGCTTTTATGGTGTCTTTTTAAGTACCGAATAAAGATTATAAATTGAAATTGACTGGGTGTGAGTGTTTGATTGATTCAGATGCTCCATCCATCACCACCCCCTTTTGTACCGCTTTTGGCCGCCATAAGTGTGGCAGGGTATGCTCAGACGTGAGTCCCTTGCTCACTTTGCCACTGGATTCAAGCAAGCCGGGCTGAAGACGGCTGGAATGCCAGAAACAGGTCCTCAGAAGCTTGTTTCCGGTCCAGGGAAGACATGGCTTGGCAGTTGGGGCTGGACTGTTCCCATGAGGCACAGGGTCAGACTGATTTGCATATAGCCATGTCTGAACTGGGGTGGCAGAGTGGGCTAAAGAACGGTGATGGATTAAACCCAGATCTTTTGACTGGGTGTGAGTGTTTGATTGATTCAGATGCTCCATCCATCACCACCCCTCTTTTGTACCGAAGTTGTTATAATGTCGGTGAAATCAACAGTAAAAAGCAGCCCACCAAGCCATTAAATAGGCCACCACCTGCTAAAAACACTGACCCACAAACTGACCTGTCAGACCAGCCCATTGGGCACTGCCAGATTGCTCTAAAAGCCATTCCGACCCTGAGAGCCGGCGTTTTGAGGCAGGAACAACATAAACGCTCATAAACATGAATATTAACACTCATGCCAACAAACATGAATGAAAGTAGCACAAATTAGTGCATGTACAATTTGCGATAGTCAATAACTCAAATAAAAGCAGGAGAAAAAATTTGATCTAATTTTCCAACGACATAAAAGAGACAAGGAAACACCCACTCACCCCTGAAAACTCACAACGGAACTGGAAATATACAGACACACTACAATCACTACAATTGGTGCGGGATGACCTGAGAAGAAGGATGCATGGGGGAAAATCTTCAAAGTGAGACGAGTCTATTAGGGAAACCTGAGAAGGTGATCAATCAAACGTACACACGAAGCGGTAGCATGATGCGCCTTTTGTCCTAGCTTCAGGTAGATGGAATGCAGTATTAGCTCATTATAAATTACTTGTGGTACTACTACGACTGGAAAAAGACTTCAACTTGAGCGCATGTGCTGAAATGACATTCTGTCACAAAGTGCACTTTCTTTTTTGTTGCCATGTATGATGGATGCACTTCTATCCATCACACCACAGCACCTCACATTTCCCAACCTACGGTATTTCTAACTTCTAATGGTTTTAGGCTAGTTGGACCTATTCGTTCAAGTGCAACTTGGTTCAAGTGGGAAAGAGAGCACATAACCCACATCTGTGCATACTCTTGGCATTTTAGGGCATTAAATCAAACTCACAAAAAGTGATGGGAGGAATGTTTGGAAATAGTCTAACCACTGGTAATTGCATTCCACCTCATCATTTTTGCACACAACGCCTCCTCAGATTAGTCCTAGGCATGCAAATCCTTCTTGGCCCTGCTCAAAAAGGAACAGTCCAACCCAAATTGCCAAGCCAGGTCCTCTCTGAACCAGAAAACATGCAACCCAAGGCCAGTTCCTGCATCGTCGGACCTCTTCAGTCAGGTGCTGCTTGGTTTCAGTGGCGGAATGAGCATGCAGCCATTGTCTGGACATACCCATGGCCACTTAGAGTGTTACATCAAACACACAAAAAGTAATGGGAGGAACACGTGCAAATAGTCTAACAACTGTCAATTGTCTGGGGTAGCATTCCAATCTATCTTTTTTGCCCACCATGCCACCACAGATTAGACCCAGCCATATGAAAATTGGGGTTCTGCCCCAATAGGAGCAGTCCAGCCTGCATTGCCAAGCCAGTTCCTCTCTTAACCGTAATGCAGGCAACCCAAGACCAGTTTTGGTGTTCAATCAATCATTTATGTAGCACAGTCATGTCAACACTGGGGGGGTATCTGGGCGTAGCAGGTGCTATGTCACAGTCGAAAAGCCAGATCTTTAATTTCTTTCTGAAGTCCACCAGGAAGGGTGCTGTTCGAATATGGAGGTGCAAGTTGTTCGAGGTCTTGGCGGTGATGTAGTAGTGAAAGGAGCGGCCTGCGCTTCAACTGATGTGGGGGCTTTGCGCACGGGCTAGGATGTTGTAGTCCTCCCTTAACTTTTGCGTGTGTCATACTGAGGTCTAGATTCAGATGGCATAACCTGTTTTCTGGTAGCCTTCTTTACCACTCCAAAACTGTTTGTTACATGATAGTTGTGTTACACATTACACATCCCAGCTGTGGGGGAGGAAACACTCATGATGAAAATACAGGCAACAACGTGGAATCTTATGAGGACATTACCAATTTAGGCCGCAACTGTAGCAAAAGTTTATGTGATTTATTGAAAAGGAGAAATGAAATTATTCTCAGATTCTTTAATTGACACTCTTGAGTAGCAGTGTGCTAAGAAATTATGTCATTCATTCATTCATTCATTTTGTAAATTATACAATAAGGTCATACATGCACTGCAATCATGTCTCTTTGGGACTTGGCCACCTCTTTAGTAATAGTTTTGTTCTGATGAGCAGTGGCAGAATAAGCCCTTGTGAGTGTGCTTATGTTTTGACTTCCCCAAAGTATTGTAAAGTGCTTTTATAGCATCCTCAATAAAGCTGTCTAGCTGTTCTGGTGTTTTGAGGTTTCTAAAATATGTTATTTTTTCCCTGTAGCCTTGAAATATCTCAGAGTGTCAATTTGTTCATCAGAAAATAATGTCCTTTCTAAATCCTAGCTGTGGAATGCAACAGAAACAAGATTTGAGAATAAAAGCCTAACGTGAAATCTGAAATAATTTGTCATCTTATCTACCGTTACTTACAGCTGGGTTTTTAGTAAAATATATCCAGTCATTGATTGGAAGCACTAAGTGCCAATCCAGCGTATCAAGGGTAACTTATTGTTAAAGTACAGATGCACTCTTTTGGTAAGCATCTAACCACTCGTCACAACAGCCTTTCCAATGTTTGGATATGGGTAGATTAATATAAAAAAACTGTTATTTCGAATTATACTGTTTTTAGGCTTGACCAAGACATTTAGTTTCACGATCACAAGAAGAAAAATCAATTACATACTTTTATATTTGTGCCACGAATTTACCATCCTTACACTTATTATAATACACCACAATAGTTCACATATCCAACAATTACTTTACACTTTATAAGTCAGTGCAAAAGAAATGACATTTCTTATTCGTCGACTTTTAAATCATGAAATTGATTGTCTTGATCTTGCCTAATAAAGTTGTAAATTGTATCATTTGAATTAACAGTTGTTTGATATCAAGCATTTGAGTGGTCTTAACTCGTTTTGATTATATACACCTAACCCTTCTTCGATGTCATGGATAAAAGTAGAAGCAGCACTGCCTGCATCAACTAGCAGGAAGTGTCAAGGAGGCATGCTGTACTTTGATAAGGCCTTCATTATGGTTTCCGGGGCACTGGTGGAGATTCGGGCAACGGTGCTTACAGAATGTTTCCTCCTTTTAATATCCTGGAAGATGAGGAAAGTCTGTGATGTGTCAGATGTTTAAGGCTGACCACGAGAGAGGTTTGCTGCTGCAACAGAGACCTCAGCCATCTCATCTTAGGGCTGAAGTGATCTCATCGAAGGGCCGAAGCAACTTATGAAAGTTACTAACTGCTAACCCACACATTTACATTCTTCATACTGTGGTAAAAAGGTGTCAGTTCATCGGGGTAAAACAGCAATTGTTTTAAAGGTACTCTTCAATAGATTTCCACATTTTCTAAATCATTATTTGTTGCTGGACCACCTACCTTTAAATAGCTTTTGGAAAAAAAGTTAAGGAGCTCCCACCTTCCATCCTGAATAAGAAACAGATTCCAACAGCCTTTCTGTGTCGGATCCTGTAGAAAGGTGGGACACAGGCACAATACATGTATCATGTCATCTCTTTGATGATTTCAGAGCCGACACATTGCCTGAACCTTGCCCCTTTTCCGCGCTGGCAGAAGACAGGGAATGGGGATTACCCCCATCCTCAGCTTCCTGAACTGTAGATTTCTCCTTTCATTGTAGGGGTTGTTCAAGTAGCACTGAGGTATCAATTGTTCATAAGTGCATAGTGGTTACACAGTTAAGATCAGATCCATTGATTAAACCCTTTTTTTTACATGAATTAGCTCTAAAATGTGCATTATAAGCAGATGATCTTTTAATGTTTACTATTAATCCGGAGATTGCAATTCCCCGACTTTTCGAACAGGCAGAAGCCTTTGGTGAAATCTCTGGATATAAAATAAATAAGGAAAAAACAGAGGTTATGCAGTGGAATCAGGAAGTAATATCTCCTTTAGCTAAACCACAGATGAGATATCTTGGACTTGTTTTGACGCAAGATATCTTAGATATATCAAAAATTAATATCAATAGAATCCTTAAGGAGGTCTGTGGGCTTCTTTTGCGCTGGTCTGGTCTTCCTCTAAATATTTTTGGTAGTTAATTTAGTAAAAATGGTTATTTTACCCAAAGTTACTTTTCTGTTCAACGCTATTCCCTTAAGTTTTAGCCCTAAAGAAATAGCAAAAATACAGGGTAAAATCGGAACCTTTATTTGGAATTCAAAATCTCCACGAATATCCTGGAAAAAGCTGAGGAGAAAATTCAAAGTGGGGGGGTTGGTATTGCCTGACTTACTTCTCTATTGCCATTCATTCCACTTTAAAAAAATTCGGTTGCTGGCAAATAAAGCTGATATGTCATCTTTGGGCCGATTATTTCAGGCATTATTGCAGGGCATCCCCCAAGGGCGTGAATATTTTCTTTATAAGTTTGGTGATCCCAGATTTTATAAGCAAGTAAGACTAAAGATCCTAGAGACTGCCCTGAAGAAATGGGTATTCATTAGAAAAAAGTTGGGAATCCCCTATTTTGTGTCCCAAGCACCAATATGGGATTCCCCAGGGACACCTGAATGCTTTAAAGATCAATTGTCAAATCCCCTAAAAGCGGCAGGCATCACACATTGGGGGGACCTACAACACAATACACAGTTAATGGATTGGGATTCTATCTCTAGGTTGACGGGAGGAACCCTTACTAGGTTCAAATATTACCAGTTGTCAGCCTGGTGGGCTAGTATATCATGGGCCTCAGAAACTTTTGAACCCAAGTTAGATCTAGTAAATAGAAAGGGGAGATGGAAGAAAGAGGTATCGTTTTGGTATGAGGCCATGCTAGAGTCGGATGGAATTACAGAACAAGAACTTCTAAAGATGTGGGGAGGGACAACAGTCTTGGAAGAGGGCAACCTAAAAATATTGTGGGCCGATTCTTTTACGATGTTAAACGCTGTAGTTAAGGCGGCACCCCTCAAAAGAAATAATCTATTTACTCTACATCGAGTTTACATCTCTCCCAAAAAATTGGTTAAGATCACTAATTTAGAACATCGCTGTCCAAGATGTAAAGCTCTCGACGCTGACGACCTTCACATGTTTGTGGATTGTCCCAGACTTACAGATTTTTGGTCCAGAATAGAAGACTTTATAACTGAAGTATTGGGAATATTATTTTTCATCACCCCCACAACAATCCTGTTTGGTTTAGTTTCAGAATATCAGCCCAATGAATTGGCAACCAAATGTATCTTTTATGTGATGGTCTTAGCGAGACGGGAAATATGTAAGGTTTGGAAGGACCCTATGCCCCCCACGTTTTCTGATTGCCTGAAATACATTATATATATAAGCAAATTGGATATGGCCTGTGACAGCTCCAGCCAGGATAAGATCTGGGCGGCCCTAGTGGCTTGGCGGAACCGATGAGACTACTTTGGTTGTATTTCAATGATTTCACCTGGGCACTGTTGGTGTCGGCTCTCCAATTCAATCCAAGGGCCATGTAGACACTGAGAATTGGAGTGGAGCTAGCAAACAGTTGAACTAGAGGGGTATCCATATCTGTTCCTCTCCTTTGTTCGAATTGCGGAGGTCGGAACATCGTTGCAAAGGAGGGAAGAGGGGGATTTCCTCATCTAGAATGCCCATTTTTGGTATATGAGGAATACAAAAAAAAAGTGCATAGTGTTATCCAGCCGTGTTTGTGGGATAACAATATAATCACTGGTGGGGGACTTAAATGTGACCTTAGAACAGACACTTGACAGGTATTCAGCCACATGGTAAGACCCTCTACAATCACTTTGAGTGTGAATGGAAATCCTCAGTTTAGTAAAGCTATGGTAATTAAAGCACCGGAAATAGAGGGACTATACATTCTTCCCAAATACCCATGGATCCAATTCACATATTGTTTTATTTCCTGATCTCTAAGGCAGTGGGAATCTGCCATTGTATCAATCGGGCGGAAAGTGCCGCCTGTGGGATTACTGGGCTTTCCGAATGGCTGGTAGGCTCTCTGAGACTGTCGGAGGCCATTTGGAAATCCGGTTCAGATTCTTTACTGACCGACCCCATCAGAATGGGTTGGTCGGAAAGGAATCCGAATAGCCAATTACGATGCTGTAGTAACAGCACCGACCAAGGCTCTGAGCCTTTTCCTACGGCATCGTACTCAGGCCCTAAGTATATTGACTGGGTGAACCAGAGTAGTTAGATTTGCTCTATCACTACACATTGCTAATGTCAGCCTTCAATCAGTCGATGTGCCTTTATATTAATTTAGGTCAGTGCGTCCAGGGCATGATGATAGCTGCTGCTTTCCTGGCTTCCTGCCTCCAGCCATTACTAATTCCTTTTCAATGTTTCCTTTCATTTTACTACACACTTCTTTCCCATATGGAAGTGTCAGCAGACAAAGACAATATACATGTCCTTAACAAAACATGTATTATTATATTTTTCAGAAACATTTAACATTATGAAGGGTACATGTGAGTATGCTTTGATAGGAGAAACTTTTTAGCCCATATGTGCATTTGGGTCTTCTGACATTGAGACAAATGATCATCAGATGTAACCAATGGGATAATGCACTTTTCAGTCTTCAAACCTGGAATGCTTGATGGTGGCTTGTTAACAGAGGCACTGGGCAGCTTTGATGCACCTACATTATCAAGTCAAGAGCATCTTTGCTGGTGCTTAAGTTGAGCCTGCTGAAGGTAAGATTCATATTGCCACCTCAAGCTTTTATCTCAGAAGTGCGTATGCTGGTTTAATAAATGTATGTTTAAGTAGTTCTGATGGCATCCATCAATTATGATATTATTAATCACCTCCTTGGACACCTTTAAGCAGTGCATCTTTTTGGGATGATTGTGTTGCTCAATGTGTTGCGTGGCCTGGAGGGTTGGCAGGGCAGTTTATATATCTCATCGAAAGATATTGGGGTGGTAATCCCATGTGAGTGATAAACTATACAGAGTATGGCAGTCTCCTCCTCAATTATGACTGGCAAAGAACCTTGGGCTAGGGCTGCATGAACACCATATAGTACACTTTAGCTGGTATTCCTTTGTAGTTCAACACCCTCTTGTAAGCTTCCTAAGTTAGGATGTGTTGGTATAATATTTCCATTTTAGAGCTTGCTTATGTATCTAATCTGTCAAACAAAGATATGAGCACAGAGGCAGACTTATTTGTAATATACGTAGTGTTAACTCTGCTAGTAGCTGGTTTGACCTCTGGTTTAGGTTGGGGGTTTGTAGTGGAGTTTTATCATTCATTCTATTTCCAAAAGCTGTAATTTCCCTGGTCTTCTTAGGATTGCACAGACTGTACAAATATCGTGTCATACTGCTGGACAAGAGCAGGTATGGGGGATGCAGAGGGATTAAAGATGACAGGGCATCTCTGCCTCTATTGATGCCTTTTGCCTTTTTTGTCACTCCAAGCTCTCTGACCTCCATCCTAGCCCCTGTCCCTGGATGAGGCTGATGCCATGAGTCTTATATTTATCTGTATAGATTGTTCTACAAGAATATTTTGTTTTCCTAAATCGTCCTCGTAAAGCATTGTGTTTGGAATATTGACTGCAAAAAAATCATAAACATGAGTATATATTGATCACTATGGATTTGGAATTCTTAACTCCACACCTACATACATTTTGATACTTGTATCTTCTGGGCTCACAGATCTGCTTCTATGATAGCCACTGAGGTCACGGTTACAGGAGGAGCCCTGAACCAGAAGCATATTTTCTGGACGTTCCTTAGATGTTTCCCAATAGGGTGGAAGTAGCAACCGGTGTCAATAAATCTGGGGGTATGTATGGAGAACTGTCAATATGGAGCAGCAGGCACAAAGTGCAAAACAGCTAATTAGGGAATTTCGTTTGGTATTAACATGTGCCTGTTGTAAGCAGTTTTAGGATCTCTTGTCTTGACTTATTATGGCTCAGAGTTCCAGCAGTCTGTGTTCAGTCAACTATGGCAGTTTTCACAGTAGCTCAGCAAGGCTACGCACTTTTCTTCCCGGATTTAACAAATGCATTGTATTTGAAAAGGTGTGCATTACGCTTATTTTAGTCTCAACATGCAACATTCTTTTCGATATTTTCTCGATTTACATGTTATGTTATGTTATGTTATTTGGTTTATTAAGTGCTCAAATCACCCTGGGGCATCTCGGCGCTGCCTAAAAGATTGGGCTCCTGCGAGGGAGCACAGAAGGCCGAAAGAGTGGGTTAGAACAAAAAGGCTTTCAGCTGTTTTCTGAAAGTGCCAAAGCTAGGGGTAGTTCGTAGAACCTGGGGAAGCTGGTCCCAGTATCTTGGAGCCAGATATGAAAAGGCTCTGCCTCCGGTCCGGGTGAGACGGATTCGAGGAACCTGTAGTAGCCCCAGTTAAACAGTTTGCTTTGTAGATAGCGGGGGCCTTTATTGTTGAGAGCGTTATAGGTTAAGCAGCAGATTTTAAAGAAGGATCTCTTTTTCACAGATAGCCAATGTAATTCTCTGAGCAGCGGGGTTGAGGAAGAACCTGCAGAGTGGTTTAAAATCATTTTCGCTGCTGTGTTCTGAACAACTTGTAATTTGGCCAGGAGCTTCTCGCCCTCTTCTGCCAGCAAAGCATTGCCATAGTCTAAACGACTAGTTACCATAGCCTGTACTAATGTCCTGCGATGAAGGGTAGGTATGAAGGGAAGTATTTTCCGTAGGAGCCGTAGGCTATAGTAGCATGAGCTTGTAGTAGACGCAATATGGTCCTTCATGGACAGAGTCTGATCCACTTTTATGCCTAGGTTTTTTACTGAAGATTTGGGGATGGGAGCAGAGCCTTATTGGACAGGCCACCAATCGTTTGACCAGAAGTCCGTAGCTTTACCCATTTACATGATCTCTGTTTTTTCTGGATTTAATTGAAGGCAGTTTCCTGTCATCCAATCAGAGATCGCCTTGATGCCAATGGCGAAGCAGTTTTTTTCTAGCTCTGGATTTTTTCCAATAGTAAACATAAGCTGTGTATCATCTGCATATGAGATGATTTCAAAACCCAGCTGTTCGACTATCCGTGACAAAGGGGCCATATATATATATTAAAAAGCGTTGGACTCAGACAGGAGCCTTGTGGGACACCCTTCTACAAGGACATTTTAGCCAAAGAATAGGGTCCTAGGGTGACAGTTTGAGTTCTCTCAGTCAGAAAGTGTTGCAACCACTTCAGGGCTGTCCCTTTGATACCACAAGCAGATAGTCTCTCCGCTAGCTTTATGTGAGAGATGGTATCAAAAGCTGCGGAGAGATCTAAGAGAATCAGTATTGTGGAGCTCCACGAAATCCATTGTCTGTCTGAGCGAGTCTGTTACCGCCAGAACAGCAGTTTCTGTACTGAAACCTGGGCGAAAACCCGATTGCGAAGGATCCAGGAATTCATTTAGTTCCAGATAGGAGCTGAGTTGTCTGTTAATAATGCTTTCCTGCAGTTTCCCCAAGAGTGGTAGAAGGGAAATAGGCCGAACATAATCTTATTTCCATTAGTCGTCATTCTAATTTCAAATCTCTAGCTGTCATTGTTAGTGCAATCTTTGCGCAATAAACCCAGTTGTACCCCTTGAGTTTCACTGAAGCAATTAAACACATTTTCCTCCAGTTTTCTGTTACAGTGATTCTCCAAATCATTGTGGCAATTGGTTAATCTATTGAACCTTTTCTGCAACTTGGATTGGAATTATCATTCTTTTACAATATTGCTTATTTAAGATATTGATCCTGGCAACCCCCCCCCCCTTCCTGCCTCACAGTAAGGATCCAAATTGTTGACAAATAAATAAATAAATAAAACCACTTACTTTGCGATCGATGCATGCGACGAGTGCAAGGTAAGTGTTTGTATTTATTAATTTATTTTATTTTCCCTATCCCGCCGTTTGTCAATCTCACCCTCCCCCCGCCAAACCGAGCTTACCTGCATGGGCCCCCACTGGGGATAAGGCAGCGGGTAACACCACAGCGACGCTGGCGGGTGAGGGGGCTGGAGGTGCCTCCACATCTCTACATTATCCTATTTATTACTTACTTTACTTTCTCTATATTTCAAGTTTCTTTACTTGACTTTAAAACTATCTGGACGAGTCTGTGGGTTCCTTTTTCTTCTGTTTTGTCAGTAAACTTTCCCTTCCCCTCATAGACTGGTGCGGTGGTACGGTAAGACTTAGAGAACCCATTTGAGGTCAGGTACTCTACTGTGAAGATTACATGCAGTTAGGTATTCTATGCATGTTTGTTAAGAAGGCTTTTTTTTTGCTTGCTCATGTTCAAACAATACTGTAAAACGATAAAGTGGTCATGGTGGACCCCTTAGTGTTGTGCATTTTTGGTAATGGTATACCAGCAGGTAATGACCGTGCGGCATGGCTGGAACTTGGAAGTATGATGAGGAGGATGACCCCATTGCATTAGCCAACAAAGCTCATATATCCTTCATTGACCAAATATGAACCACTTCATTGTGCTTCAATAACTCACATTCATTATAGCTCTGTCCTTCCATAATTGCAAAAGGTTTTTATTTGGCTTTACTACCTAGCATTTCAGTGATTGCCAACCAACAAAATACTCATGTTTTTCATTTTGATAGAAGATTAAGAAACTGTAAACAAACTGTAGTGATGTTTTTTGTGGTCATATTTTGCTTTAAAAAACCAGGGGAGGTATATTTGGCCTAGAAAATGATAAATATTACATGTCTTTTCTAGCTGGACATACCACCAATACCTGGGACCAGCAGAGGGGACATGGCTGCAGCGATCACAAGTGAGGTGAAAGACCAGCAGCAGCTGGGGCGAACAGTGGTAAGTCACAGTGCTTACTTATTGACTAATAGTAATACTCTCACTGAGAGGGCATTGACTGACTCGTGATCATGAACAACATCCTGTTTTAGCTGATACAGTGGTAATTGAGTAGTTATTATGTCCTTTTCTATTTGCAACTCAGCAGACGAAGGTTCATAACTGAATTTTAAAAATGGCAAGTTGATGGGAAAGACAAAGCAAGATGGAAGGAGAAAGTATGGGTGAAATGATGTATGTAATATATGAGTGAAAGGATTTGTGTTTGAAGGGAATGATGGTAGGCGGTTGATGATGATTTGAATCAATCAGCATGGCTGGGTGAAGGATGGTTGAAACTAAGGAATGCTTGGGTGGGTTTAGGAAAAGCACGATGGGTGAATGGAATGGGCGAAAGCAAGGATGCATGGCTGGGTAAATGGATGTTGGTTAAAGGTTTGTTCAGAGCTATGTTTGGATGGATGGATTGATTGGATAATGATGACTAGTTTTCTATTACGAAAGAGTGGATGAGAGAATGTAAAACTTAAATGGTGCGTATTATGATTACTAGATTGAGGTGAAGATTAAGATTGCTAGAAGAATAATACAATGCTGAATGTATGAAGTACTTTGATTAACTTCTGTGGATTGGCCCGAGGGGATAACAAAATTAATTTGCACCTAGCAACGCAAGGATTCTTGTTTGGCAATCCCTGTTGACATCTTGTATGACCACCTATTAGGTTGCCTTCTTGCATCACGGACCTGGGTATATTCTCGATCGTCGCAACACGTGCCGCTTTCAATTGTCACGACTGGAGTGGATTCTGACTCCATCGGACTAGGAGGGACGTCGGTAGGTAAACACTACTGCCTTCTGACTCCTTAAATTATCCCTTGCACAGATCTCTATGGACGTACACCTTTTTAGAAATTGACATGTTTATTTCAGCGGGCGTGATATCCTAACTGCACCCTTAAATCTACGTGTCGGGAACCATTCGCTTACGTGACCACATTGTATCCCTCTCGATACTTGTGAGAGAGTTACCATATGCAACTGAAACCTTTTGGATTATCAAACTGACATTTTATAGGGACACTAACATGCTCCGGCCGGAATTTGATGTCCAACTCACTACATCTGAGCGGACCCTCACCTTGTTTATGAAAGTGGAACCTGTCTTGCCCTGACGAAGTTCCTATACAAGGTACGAAACGCGTTGGCTGTTGTCCTGTTGTTTTAACCCAAAGAACAACAAAGAGATTTGGGTAGAACATATTGGCTCTTGTGACTCCATCCCTGGTGCCGCCTCCGCGCTTTTTCATCCGCGCTTTTTCATTTTGAAGTTTCTGGATCTCCAGTGAGACCCAACTGCGGCTGGTCTCGGCGGCCAAGGGCAAAGGTCTCTAAAATATTGTGGACATTGAAATTGAGGTGCCAAACATGTAGTCAGACAGTTTTGCCATTTTTTAGCTATTAAGATAACATATAAATAACTTGACCCAAGATCCAACAGGCTTCCCAAACATCGCAGAGAGTGAGACAAAGGTCAGAATACTTTGGACACTTTGTAGTGGACTACTCTCCTATGAAAAACATGTAAATGGAAAAAATCAGATCAGAGATGTTAAAAGAAAAAAAATCAAGTCTGATGTTATCAGAGTCATTGTTGTAGCTAACTAGACCATTCATTAATAAATGGGGCTAATTCTTGAAGCCCCAAACCAACTAAGCACTTTACTGGGAAATCCTTTCAAAAGAAAAAAATATAGAAGTTTTATTGAACTTATGTGTCACTGTGTTTATTCTGTCTTAATTCCTTTCAGGCAGTTAGAGCTTTTGACACTTGCCTTTAGTTTTATGAGAATGGGTAATGGTGCTGTGACTCTAATCACATCAAATGTAATGGCCCTAGGGGACCATCAAATTACTGCTACTGTGCCACCCACTACCTAATTTTAAACACGTTTTTGGCACAGAGCGACAGAGCATTGTTTACAACTTGTTTGTTTTTTCTTTGTAACTGCTCCTGGTTACCTGGAACCAGTGTGCAAGGATGCAGCAGTCCGGAAGTGGCAGTGGAAGCTGGAGGCAATATGGGCCAAATACCAGTAGCTGGTGGCCCAGGAGAAAGAGGAGGAGGCAGCAGCACAGGGCCCCAGCCAGACCACAGCTTCTCCAGCTTCCCAATCACAACATCGGGGCCTCAGTCTGCACGCACCTGCGTGCCATCCAGGATCACACACTGCTGCCCCCTTCTGTTTCAGACCACACCCTACTGCTCTGCATCCTGTCAAGGCTGGCGCGCATGGCCCAGGGGAGAAGAATAGACTGGTACCCGGAGGAGATCCTGGGCCATGTTTAGTTCCCTCTGTCCCCTTTTTTTCTCTTTTATTTTGGTGGTTGGGACTTGTTTGTTCATGGGGGTGGGGAGGGTGGGGATTTGGGATTTGCGTGGGTTTCTGAACTTTCTTTTTCTCAGACAATGGTTGGGGACGGGGATATTTAATTTGTTTGGGGAGAGGGTTGGGCCAGTTGTTGGGGGTGGGTGGAAGGGCTGTTTTTTTTGTTTGTCTAGAAAAATAAATATTTACATTTCTTTATTTATGCCTCTAATGTCTAATCAAGGTCTCTGGGGCGTTTTACTTTTGAAAGCTGCCTTTTAGCACAATGTATTTTTAAATTTGCTTTTAGTGTGTAATAACAATTAGGTATGGGCTATGTCTATGTGGTACCTTTGGCCTACTACTCCCCTAGTCTCTGCAGTCTGCAACTATATTGACCACTACAACAACTTAGTAGAACAATGAACTAAGTTATCTTACCGAATAGAAAAAGAAAGCAAGGGCTGCACGGTTTCCATAGGTGCTGTGGTGCTAGTAGTAGCACGCTAGTGCACTAATTAGCAATTATTCAAAAACACATATTTTGGTTAGCACACAGTGTTAATTAATCACACTGGGCATATATACCTTAATAGTCTTATTCAATTGTTTTCAAGAGTGACCCTAGAGCAGAGAGGGTCGACGTGTTTAAAGTAATAATAGAAAGGTGAGTAGGAAGTGTAAATCATACACATATATTATTTACAAAAAACACGGGCTTATATCTAAAACCCAACAAATATGCAGTATACCAAAACATTAAATAGCCATGATTTTTAGACATTGACACAGTGATGGATCGCTGTTGATCATACTGGCTAAAAATACAAGATGTCGAAGTTTCGACCCTTGTTTGGTAGGTTAGTATATCCCTTACAGCCGGGTCTTCATCAGGACGGCATCAAGGGGAAAGGGGCTTGGCCCTAGGGATAAAACATAAAATGGCCTTAGTGTTGAATTTTGCATTATGATCATTAGAAAGACGGGGGCAAGAGCCTCAAAATTACCATTGGAAAAACACTCCACAAATGTTGGGGGGATGGGTGTGGGCACGCAGGGGCAGATTTATGAACGCCTTGCGCCGCCGGTGCGTCCTTTTTAACATGGGAAAAAGTGACGCACCGGCGGCGCAAGGCCTTCATAAATCTGCCCCGTAGGCTCTAAAAAGAGGCGGGAGCGAGGGCACCTGCAGAAATGAGGCGCAAAATCAGAAAGATCCCCATTAAAATGCAAAAAAGTTGGGGATGAAATATGCAGTTTGTAATCACTCACTTGTATGAGAATATCTGCCCGGTGCATATGCTGGGCCTCTGAATGAATCCGATTCTGAATGGAAAAAGAAATTACAGGGTGTTCAACTGGGTCTAAAAACCATCACCACTATCGCTACATAGTTCGGTTGGTTATACATTTAAATTAAAATTGAAGCCATCCACTCGGGAAAGTGGAAGAAGTACCGTTGTGGCCACAATAAAGGGATGCATTATATCCACTAAAGGAACGGCAAAGTAACTGGTGAGTTCTGGGACTCGAGGGAAACAGCTCTACTGTCTTCTGATCTAAAGGACTGGAAACAAAGTTGAGGTTAGTAAACCGAACCATAAAAAGCTTCGGGCTTACATTAGTGCTGTGCCTGCATACCATCAAGGTTCTCACCGTATTTTTAACACTCTCAGTCTGTGCAATGAAGTGAAGCGTGAAAACGTCTTCCTCTTTGTAGAAAGGGGAAGAGGCTCTGAGCCAAATGGTTTAAATAATCTGACTCATGTAAAGCCACCGGGCCACGAGCGTGACGTCACTGTGCAGAGGGAGGGCGAGAGAGAGATAGAGGGTGGGCGAGAGAGAGATAGAGGGAGGACGAGAGAGAGATAGAGGGAGGGCGAGAGAGAGATAGAGGGAGGGCGTGAGAGAGATAGAGGGAGGGCGAGAGAGAGATAGAGGGAGGACGAGAGAGAGATAGAGGGAGGGCGAGAGAGAGATAGAGGGTGGGCGAGAGAGAGATAGAGGGTGTGTGAGGGATGGAGTGTGGGGCAAGGGATGGAGTGTGGGGCAAGGGATGGAGTGTGGGGCAAGGGATGGAGTGTGGGACGAGGGATAGAGTGTGGGGCGAGGGATGGAGTGTGGGGCGAGGGATGGAGTGTGGGGCAAGGGATGGAGTGTGGGACGAGGGATAGAGTGTGGGGCGAGGGATGGAGTGTGGGGCGAGGGATGGAGTGTGGGGTGAGGGATGGAGTGTCGGGCGAGACTGTCTGTGAGATTTTTAAACATCGCCAGCTTGTGTGAAAAACCTGTCTCTACCTATCCTATAGATTAAAGGGTTTTTTGTACGTGTTAAACATGGGTGCAAAATTAAAATTGCACACTTGATAATTTAAACAAATGTACTCGTTCGTTCAGTGCAGCTTTAAAGGTACCCTACCTGCCCCAAAGGGCATTACTTGACCCGCTGGCACCTTGTGATGTCGAGTCACGACGCGCACTGGCTGGCTTAAGAGAGGGGTGTCCACTTTGGAGGCGAGACGAGTGTGGTAATGTATTGGTGCAGGTAAGTACCGTAGAGATTATGCCCCGGGCTCTGGTGCAAACATGGAAAACGGGCCCTGCGACTGCTGGGGCGGGAGTAAAATGAGCGACTGTCAGGGTTTAATGCGCCGCTTGGGACCTGGTGCCACTGCACCTGCTGCACCAGTGGTCGCTGCACCTCTGAGTGATGCCGAGAGGATGAGGCGCAAGAGCCGTTGGCTGGGAAGCAGGGCTGCGCCATCCCGAGGGGGGTGGGTGTCAGGTCAGCAGAGGTGAGGGGCCGTTTGTAAGCAGGGCAGGTGAGAGATGGTGGTTGCAAGCAGGGTAGGGCAGAGGGGCCGTTTGTAAGCAGGGCAAGTGAGAGACGGTGGCTGTATGCAGGGTAGGGCACAGGTGCCGTTTGTAAGCAGGGCAAGTGAGAGGTGGTGGTTGTAAGCAGGGTAGCGGAGAGAGGTCCATTGTTGAAGGCAGGGGAGAGGAGGTGGTTGGAAGCAGGGGAGATGAGGTGGTTGGAAGCAGAGGAGAGGGGCCGGTTGTTGTACACAGGGAAGGGGGGTGGATGTAAGCAGGGCAGAGGAGAGGGGCCGATTATAAGCAGAGCAGGCAAGATAAGGTGGTTAGAAGCAGGGCTGGCGCGAGGGGTCGATTGTTGTAAGCAGGACAGGTGAGAGGATGTGGTTCAAAGCAGGGCAGTGGAGAGGGGCTGATTGGTGTAGGCAGGGGAGAGGAGGTGGTTATAAGCATGGCAGGTGAAAGGGTCAACGTGTAAGCGGGGCAGGTGAGAGGGGAGATTGCTGTAAGCAGGGCAGGTGAGAGGGGCGGGATGCAGGAGGAACTGGTAATAAGGCCGGCTGTAAGCAGGGCAGTGGGGCCATTAGGGTCAGCAGTAGGTGAGCCGCTGGGTGGCAGAATAGGTGAACATAGGTGCTGGTAGCAGGGCAGGTGACACCTGGGAAGTACCCCCAATCCTTCCCTCCTCCCTGTGAGACACGCTGGCAATGCACCTCACCCAGAACAGGACGCTGAGGGTCTTAAGCAGGGAGAGGCAGCCGCCCCCTGACCGGTCCGCCATGGCTGGGCCCCCTCCGGACTGTCCTTCTGTCCGAGCCCCGCAGATGCTTCGATGGCCCTCCCTCCGGTGGGGCTTCCCTCCCCGAGTCCCAGCGCACTCTTGCTCCCTCCCCGTCCTCCTCGCACTGTTACGCACCTGCAAAGTAATGTTTAAAATGCAGAGTTTAGCCTACCAAGTGGACGATTGGGTAATATTCATCTAGGGAGTCTACAGAGAAAATGCAATGAGGCATTCGCTGGATGGATTTGAATTCTATGACGCATCGAGGTAAGGAAGTCCCTCTGTGTTAGAAAAGCATGACTGGCAATTATTAAGGACGCTATTTTGATTGCCTGTTTCGCACTGCTGGAAGTGTTACATTCCTTTAATAAACTGTAAAACAAACTTTATTCACAATCTTTCAGAACATTGTGAAAATAGATGTCATTATTTTTTTATTGAATGGTGAGGAACATGTAAAATAATAAATATATGTCCCGTCAGTCATTTGAGGGTTTCATATTTTTCACACGTCTTGAAGCATTTATCGGACAAACTTTGTGTATTTTTCCATGGGGATGAAGCCAATGCGTGTATTCTTCTGCAAACACTGAAACATATAATGTACCCTAAGCTCTGTTGCTTACAAGGTCAGATATAATCAAACATAAACACACTTAAAGAAATCCAGAACACCCATCTGAAAAAACTTGCTGCCATTACAGGACAAGCAAATGTGAAAGAAACAGAGGGACTTTGGCTAATTACTCCTTCTTCGAGGCCTCTTCAACGGTGTGCTGGCAACAGAACAACATTCACTCCCCCAACCCCTCTAACCTCTCAGAATCCATCCGTGTTAATCCCTGTTTGCACTAACCCCCACCTGCTTCGCACTCACTCCCCCAACCCCTCTAACCTCTCAGAATTCATCCGTGTTAATCCCTGTTCGCACTAACCCCCACCTGCTTCGCACTCACTCCCCCAACCCCTCTTACCTCTCAGAATCCATCCGTGTTAATCCCTGTTCGCACTAACCCCCACCTGCTTCGCACACTGCCCTGCTGACGTCACTCGTATGCCTCAGACTCAGAGCCGCCGGAGGGGCTGGGGCCACCAGACAGTCCCGTTCAAAGTACGGCGAAGTTCTCTTGCCAAGAAAAGAGATGTCACCCCCTTCAGCAGAGGGTGACCTGAAGCCACTCCAAGCCCAGCCTGCCTCGAAGCTCCTCCGGCCATCAGGAGGTCACCATCCAGGGTACGGGTGAAGGCTTTGGACAAAAAAATTTAGATTTCTATGGAGAAGCCGGCGCCGCCATTAAAAAATAAGACGTAAGCAAAAACGAAACCGTGAGCAAAAACGAAACCTGCCGTGGGGCGGGACTTTCGTCTTCGGAAGCCCGCGCCCGCGGAGTGCCTGGGCAGAAAAGCAGTGCTGGTGACGCGGGGCTCCCATGCCCGAGGGAGAGCCCCGCGGAGGCTGCAGAGTCCAGCGATGCGGTGAGTGGGGTTAGTTGGAGGGGGGTGTCTCTATGTGTGTGTGTGTGTGTGGGCGGGGGCGGCGGCGGGGGATTGTCTGTGTGTGTGCGCTCATGTGCGTGTGGGCGGGGGCGGCGGGGGGGCTGGGGAGGTGTGGTGTGTGTCTGTATGTGTGCGCTCGTGTGTGTGTCTCTGTGTGCGTGCGTGATCCATGGTGACTGAAGAGCCTGTCGGAATCGGAGCGCGTGTTCATGCGCGCGACCTGATCCTTTTCTGGCAGGCTGCGTGCGCGTGCCAGTCTCTTGTCTCCTCTGGGTAGTCCTTGAAAGCTGAAAGGACTGAAACGATTGCAATAGACTCGCGATTGCAATAGACTCGCTTTGCGACAGCAGGGGCTTCGCCCCTGCAATCGCAGGCGCGAGACCTAAAAAGGGGGATTACGTTCAATTTAATTGGGTGTGGGAAGACCAGGGCTTTGCAATGACATTAGGAATAAAACATTATGCTTACAATTATGTCGAGTCTAGATTCCTGTTTGGGAAAGAACACAGGGGCATATTACCAACAACTAGCGATAATTATCGCTATGTTGGCTTAGCGGCAATATTTTTATCGCCGAGTTGCGGAGATTTTTATCGCTTAGGAACCTTGCTATTATCAAGGTTTATCTCCTAAGCGATAAAAATCGGCCGAAATGCATGAATATCGCTGAAAAGTCAGCGATATTCATGCATTATCGAGCTAATGCTCTTAGCCATGTTATCCACCTACCATTGGATAAAATGGCTAAGAACTGCTCAGGGGCAGGTGTTAGCTTTTGGAGATAATCGCGCTTAGCGCGAATATCTCCAAAAGTTGGTAAAAGGAGATAGCCATGTTAGCGACTGTTTCCAGTCGCTAACATCTTGGCACGCCCACTTTGCATGTCATTAGTGATACATTTCACTGACATGCAAAGCGGGGCCCAAGATGGTCGCTATCTCCTACTAGCTGTCGCTAACTGGTGTTAGCGACAGCTAGGTAATAGGGAGATAATTTTATGGGTGCCTTAAATTTCTGCTGCGTTTGACCTATGTATATGAGCCCGCACTGAAATGTAATACCATAGATCACATTCGTATTGCAGTTAGTAAAGGACTTTGAAGTATTTACATGATGTTTTTATGTGAAATCTTTGGTTTGGATAGTGGTTTGGCATGCCTTGCATTGGCCATATTTGAAATGGCCTAGTGTTGGTGGTAGATTCCAAAAAGATTGGATTGTAGGCTCATCAGGAGTTTCCAGAAAGGAGCGTACTATGTGGTCCTTAATACTCTTGGTCTTCTTGTAGTAATGCATGGGAGAATTTATTTGTTCAATGTCATCTGATACCAATGTCCAATGTCTATTGGTGACTTTCTTGATAGCGTGACTTTGTGTTGAGAAAGTGGTGACGCATATCATCCTTTGTTCAACACCGCCGCCTTTTTCTTGCGTAGTCAGTAAATTCTCACAGGGGCTAAACCAAGCCCTCTTCTGAGCCCTCTTGATCAACCTTCTTGGGTAACCTCTCTCCAACAGTCGATTAGTCAACTCCTGTGATTCACTCATGTAATTGGTTTTCTTGGTACAGTTCTTACGGATCCGTAGGAACTGTCCAAAGGGGAGATTATCCCGGAGTCCTATAGGGTGATAGCTGTTGTATCTCAACAGAGAATTCCTCTCAGCCGGCTTGCGATACAGCGTGGTGTATAGTTGGTTCTCCTCGCTTTTGATGGCGATATCCAAGAAGTCTATTTCTTTGGGATCTGAGTGTATGGTGAATTGTATGTCCAGGCTCTTTCCGTTGAGCCATGAATGGAAATTGTCCAATTCGGTTGAGTCACCAGTCCAAATCATCAGTATATCGTCAACATGGCAACAAGAAGCAGGACGCCTGGAAAACAATGAGAATGAACAAACAATATCCCAAATGGTATTATTAAATAGGAGATTAAACAAGTATGCAAAAAGCATTACGAGAACAGAAACAAGGAGACTCGATAAGTTTTTTTCAAAAGTACTCATGGCATCATATAATTTTGGAAGATAATTAGGCGGTTTACAGTTGTAGCAGCACTGTAAGTGAATAAATAACAAAACAACCCGAATTGGACTTGGTGCATGGCATGTGCAAGTGACACAAGAGTGGCGACGCAAGTGACAATTGTGGTCAGCATATGTGGCACATGGTGAATAGTGATTGAATATATACAGTGAATAAAGGAAAACAATGTGACTCCAAATGAATAACTAAGCATGAATTTCTCAGTTGTGTTGCTTTAATTTAGATGAGCCACACTGGGGCTGCGCCTTTTATTGCGCTGAACGGTCGACGACGTTTCGATCCACTTGGATTGGGTTCATCATCAGGACTGGGTTGTGGTTGGTAAACCGTGCTGGAGAAAGTTGGTGTGGCGTCCGTGGCACTTAGAGGATCGGGATCGCTGAGGAAGTGATCAATGCATTACTGGTTGGTAAGCCGGTTCGCCTAGGTGGTTGGCAGTTATCCGATAGACTTGGCGAGGTGTCCGATTGGTTCAATGACCGGGGTGCACGAGTGAAACTGCCCTGTCAATGACCAAAGATTCATTCGGTAATTCAATTAAGTCGATGAGGTCCCCGATCTGTTAAACGGCTACGTCCGGGTCTAGGACTTTCCGGACCCGGACGTAGCCAGTCTGAGTCACTCCTCGCGGCTTTTCTCAGCGTGCGATCCATTCCCGCTACACCGATCATTTAACAGATGGGGACCAGTGGAGGTATCATCCGCATCAACAATGGGCTAGTCTGGAATGTTTCTTTTCTAGTAGACTTGGGTTTCCTAAGTTTCCTCTTCATTAACCAAAATAAAGACAGACAAAAAGAAAGATCAATGCACCTGCATTTTGTCCCAAATTACTTTCCTAGTGTTAGGACTGGAACAGACCTTCGACAATCTTGTATGGACATACATAATGAGGGCTTTGGTATGGATACTATGGAATCCCCAGTTGACTGAATTAAGCTGCTATACTCTGCACCTAGGGCTTGAGTTAAGACTGGTGGTAACACTCTGGTCCTATAGCCCTGGGCACTAGACAGTTATGCCCACTTTCTCTGTTATTGTTCGTTCTTGCACTAGAGCCCCTGACAAAGCTGCATATGCAGAAGCAATCCCGGGGAAGCCTTTTGAGTGTAAAGTTACATACCATCTCCTTGTATGTTGATAATAGGTTGCTTTAACAGTCAACTTGGCCCCTATGTCTCACATCCTTCAAGCTTTATATGGTTCCTCTGGTCTGCGCGCTACCCCTACAAAATAATATATTATCCCCTTAGGCAGGCCTTTGCACACTCACCAATCATTTGGTCGGCTGGGAGCTCCAATAGTCAGACCCAGGAATTGATATGTATCACTCTAACCGACCAGAGGGTAATCTTGGTAGTACATTGGTTTACTACAGTGCTAAGTTATATTTTAGATTAGTTTGCCCCTAACAGTACTGGGTTGCATCACAATAGCTAAAATGCTGATGCTTCCTTCACTCGTATATCATTTTTTGATTTGCCTGTTGACTCTACCCACTTAGTACTTTCAACTACTGGATCCTCTCCTAGAGGAGGACATCTGGGGGTATGGAAGGTGCTGGTTGAATCTTGCTATGCTTACATTGAGCACCGTTAAGGGAAGGATGGGGGCCAGCCGATTTTCTGGGATTGTATTTTGCAGCACAACTCCAATGACTAGTTTATAGGCTGGCGGGCAATCATTTGGGGGAAATTAATTTCACTGTAGCTCAGCTCCAAGATGGGGAACAATGTTTACTTTTATTCCCAGATGCACAACTTGGAGTGGAGATCTAATTTTATTTGTGGGGTGCATTATAATCATGAGTAGAAAGCATCCGTATATATAATCTTGCAAATTATAACATGAGGTGTTAGAATTTTGAAATGTGTTCACAAAATTATGTGACAAGCTCTAGTTTATGGATAAGTGTCATGGTTAATTAACATGGGAAATAAATAGAACTGGTAGAAAATGTTAACATGTCAAACTGTGCTGTAAAACTGACACTAGTCAGTTCTTTAGCTCACTTCGCCACCCCAATTTGGACCCAGCCATATGAAAATCAGTCTTGACTCTGTGGCTCAAGGGAGGACCTGGCTTGGAAGTTCGGTCTAGACTGTTCCCATGAGGCAAAGGGTCAAGACTGATTTACCTATGGCTGGGTCTAAAATAGGTTGGCATGATGTGCAAAAGAACAGTGGATTTCACCCAGATCTTTTCACTGGGGGAGAATGTTTGATTTGCTCTGCATTCCATCCATCATCTGTGTGTCTTTTGCTTTCTAGTCCTAAGTTCACCGGGTATGCCCAAACATGGGTCCCACGCTCACTGTGCCGCTGGATTAAAGCTAGCCTGGCTGATAAGGGGTGATGCCCCGAAACCGGTCCCAGGATGCTTGTGTGTGTTCCAGGGAGGACCTGGCTTGGCAGTATGGTCTGGACTGTTCCCATGAGGCACAGGGTCAAGACTGATTTGCATATGGCTGGGTCTAAACTGGGGTGGCATGGTGAGCAAAAGAGCGATTGATTTAACCCAGATCTATTAACTGGGGCAGAATGTTTGATTTGCTCTGCTTTCCGTCCATCATCTGTGTGTCTTGCAGTAGAGATTGTACACGTCTTGTATTGCTCTAAATTGGTTTTTGCTCATTTCAATGTGATGTGGAACTAATTGACAGATTATATAGAATTATAGTTATTGATATGTGCTTCTAACAGCCCCATAGTAAAAAAACTAATTTATAATGCTAGAATTTGACCGTCTTAATATTCTCACTTCCAACAGCTTGTATAATATCTAGAACATGAGATGCATATTACTATAATATTCCCATTTTACTGTTTTTTTCTGCATATGCTAATCAAAAAAAGGAAACATTAAGTTCCACTTACTTAAGATAATACACATTTTGAGAGCTAGGCTGATTTTGTATCTTGAACAGTGTCAGATCAAAGATATGCATCTGCACTGCCAAACAGGTGATCCTATCACTGCCATTAGAGGAAAATGATAAAATTAAATTCATAAAATGCCATGAGGTTAAAAGAATGAGCAAGTGTTTTTTTTCTCATAGGTGAAGGGGTTTCAAATTATTTTTCGGCAGTGTGATTTAGATCCCCAGAGTGAATTAGGTTAAACTAAACGTGCAAATTATGTTCTTCGATGAGTTTGGAATACAGCAGCTCAGAGGCAATGAACCTGTCTCACTTACCAATGCAAATAGTCGACTAGTTCAGCAATACTGACTGCATTAAAAACCTTTATTAGTAAATGATCATTAAAAACCTTTATTAGTAAATGATTATTATGTTTCTTCCTCACAATTATCATGAACGGGGTACTGGTAATTCTAGGAGAGGGGAAAAAACCAGGATTACATATATTAGGGGAATAACCTACAATGTTCAGTATTTCCAAGTAAATTCTCGCATGTATTCGAGAGGGACGAATTTGACTAACCAAAACCTCCACCTCATACACCACAAAATGTAATTCCGATGAGCCTAACAAACTGGTATAACAGGGTCAATCAGAATTAAAGAAGTAGTCGTAATGAGGACCGTAGAAGTAAAAGTAATTTTGACTCATATTTACACTTCCTGTTTTCTCACTGTAAGCTACATACTAGGGGGCATATTTATGATCCCAGTTGCTTGCGACGCAACTAAAAAATGAGATTCATGAGGCCACGCATGGCCACCTTGCGTGGCGCTGAGTAGCTTCATAAACTCGAGTTAAGCAACGCACTGCAAATTGCTGTGTTGCCTTTCTTTGTGCTAGGAAAGCATTCAGTGGGCATTGCGTAGGTGTTCCCACACAACTTCCATGGTTTTGTGCGCATTTCTGTATTTACCTGGACTGGTAAACCAAGGAATGCACTAAAAATTTACACCTCTGCAGGAGAGGCCCTAATGAGGAGAAATATCTTTATCTCTCCTTGTTTCTTCCTCTTTCTATGTGCACTGAGTTCTGCAGCCAACATAGATAAAATAATATGCCTCCCAAGATTGTTTTGTGCAGGAAGGTGCAGAAAAACAAACCTGCATGCAACACAGGCAGCCTTGCACCATGAAGCACAGCAAGGTAATTTGGTTATCCATACATTTGCTGTCAATATTTTGTACTTTGCATGTGAGGTATGAACATTTTTTTACCCTCAATTTGTTTGAGCAATATTTCAAAGAACAATATTTTTGATGACGATATTCCGTCATACATCCATACAAAAACTTTGTCAGTTGGGAATAGGGTTAGTAATCTTGAGATCATTTTCATCTCTCCATTTAAAATTGCCATCCTCAGGAAGATTGTTATCTTGTTGCTCTGTTATTTATAGTTTATAGAAAGGCATGTTCCTAACATCATCACCGAGGATTGGTGAAAGTAGACGCTGTTATTTCATTTAATCACAATGTGCCATTTAAACCCTAACCAGAAGTTTAAATTCAGCTGATGGTGATGAAGTTACAGAGCCTGATTCATACAATTGGCAGAGGAAAAATTGAAATTCACATCTATATGTTTGTTCCCATATTTGTAGTAGATTTCAGGCTTCTTAGATATTCACAGAGCCTACCGAGTGCACTCCTAATTTTTGTTTCTGTTGCTGACTCCTAAAACTCCTACTGATCCCTCCCATATTTTCTGCAAAAGGGCCGGCTTCACAAAGGGTCTCAGCGCTCATGGCAGAGGCCCCGTAGTTGGGTGGGAGTCTCAGCATTCGGGGTAGAATCTCCACAATGAGAGTTCTCAGGCCCGTACGTACCTGTGGCTAAGAAGTCTGCCTAGAAAACATAGAATATTCTCATATAGGTCCTGTATACCCATAACCTTGGGCCAATAAACACAGATGGTCTTGATTTAGTCCTGTGGGTTTCAGGGCTAATTCTATTTATCTGCTCTAAAGTGGTCACTGCTAATGTGAAATATGAAAAGGTTGCAAACTTTTAAAAACGTTCACAGCTCACTAGATGTTACTAACATTGAAATGCCCAAATAATCAGGAAATAAGGTGCCCGTTTGCAATTGTTGCCCAACCTATGACAAAAATATGCCACCACAATTAAAAGAGCATTATTGTATGACTGTGAGAAATCAGGAACTGTTTGGAGTGTCTCCCCACTTCTTGCTCCTATTTTGACCTCTAGATGCTGGTTTTCTGACTCTGACTCTGCCCTGGGCTCTGCTAACCAGACCCAGGGCCTGTGCTCTGAGTAAGAAGGCCGTGGTAATTTGGTATAATTACAATGACATAGTATATAATACCACAAGGGAGATTAGAGCTACCTATAGGTCCCTAGTATAAAATAGGGCTGGGGGGTTTAGAGGCCCAGTAAATTACCTGCACTGAAGTGTACAATAATACAATACTGTCATGCCTCGTGTCGCTTTAAAAGTCAGCCCTGCCTTGCAGTCTACTTTTAAATCGAAACTATATGCAAACTTGAATTTGGATTTAAAGGTACTTCTAAATTTTAATCTACCTTATGTTTACATATGTCACCCCAAAGGTCGCCCCAAGGTGCCCCAGGCACAGGGTGCCTTGTAACTATAAGCAGGGCTATTATAAAATATGTATATAAGTCCTAGTGAGGGAAAAACTGACAATTTTGTTTTTCCTGATTGTATTGAATAGTTCCTTGGGCGAACATAGTAATATTGGATTTAAATATACACATTGATAGGAGCCACGTGAAAATATACTTCCATGTATAAAATTAATAGTTAAGATAGATATCACAACTCGCCACTGTTGGATTTATATAAAACTATGGCAGAAAATAAGTTATTAAACTTTCATTTCTGTGAGCCAAAATCCAGCTGTTTAGCTGCTCTTCCCTGGTTGGCCAACCTCTGGCAAGACTAACCAGGCTGTTCTAATAAGGTGTGAAAATCCCTGCTAGAGAGACAATGGGTTTAATGTGTGCTGAGAAGTACCAGCTGCAGAGCATATGGCAGGATGCAGATGAGGAGTATCCGAACTGGTCTTCAAAGGGAGAATAACACTTTAGAACAGCACAGGAAGACCCCCCATCCTGCTACTCCCAGCCACACAGGGGCCCCTTTACTTAGACTAAGGAGAGGGTTGGAAGGTGAGTGTTTAGAAAACTAGCCACACCAGTAGATTGAGTTAGCCAGATCCAGGTCCCCTGGAGAGACTTTCTCCATATTGGATTTTGAGAGAATGGTGCTTTCTGGACAAAAATATGCCACACTTTGGAGAAAGTGGTCATACACCTGGGTGACCCCTTAATTCCCAGAAACTTTGAATAAATATGAAGAGCTGCACAGCTTCTCAGTTCTGCTGCCGGAAGAGACAAGAAGAAGAAGGACTGTCCTGCCGACTCCCTGTCCTGCACTAAGAGGACTGCACTCATCAGGCCTGCACCTGCTGCACACTGTGGAACTCAGCACCAGAAGGGCTTTGCCTGACTATGAAAGTCTAAGGAGTGGACTCCCTGCAAGCTACAGATTAACAGAGCCCACCTGCATCATCTCAACCAAGAGTCCTCATCTTGGAGTGCATCCAGTTGACCTTTAAGGATCTGGCCAGGTGCATTGTGAGATTTGTAGTCCAGACCTCCAGGGACCATCTAGGATAGTCCAGAGCCTTGGAATTGTGTTCTGGACACTTTAAACCCTCAAGAGAAACGTTAGAAAGAGGTTTCAGAAGTTTGGAGCATCTTTTGGAAAAAGCTTCATAAGGTGACCGACCCGATGTCGGGAGTCAAGCTGGCCATGTCTGAACTGGGGTGGCGGAGTGAGCTAAAGAATTATGATGGATTAAATCCAGATAAGTTGACTGGGGGTGAGTGCTTGTAATGTTCAACACTCCGTCCATCATCCCCTTTGGTTTTGCCCTACCTTCAACTGTGCACCAGCCTGGATTTTAGGTTTGTCCCCCTGAAACCTCTCGAACTCCGGACTTCCAGGATTTGCTCGGGGTCTCGCAGAAGGTCAAGCCAGCAAACCTGCACCGAATCCCGCATAGTGTATCCACCCAGGGCTCCAGCTTGGTCAGCATCAAACGTTGACTTTGTCCTGGTCAAGCGCAACCAGATGTCCCACAGTGGCGCTATATGTTTTTCATCATTAGAAAGTGTTTATTCTTTTTTAAAATGTATATCTTCTGTTCCCTACATTGGATTTTTGTTGTTTTGGTGTCTATTTGTTCATAAAAGTATATTTGTTTTTTATAAATTGCAGTTTGATTTTCATATTGTGTTGTGTCTTACTTATTTAATGTATTGTTGTTTTTAAATGCTTTACACACCTGGCCCCTAAGTTAAGTCTGCCTGCTCTGTTGCTAGCTACCAAGGGTTGAGCAAAGGATTCATTTAGTGAGCCCCTAACTGAACCTTTTATTGTGTTTATGGCCTTATTACTAGAGGTAAGTCTTTACTTATCCCTAATATGAATCCACTTTCGAACAATAAGGGATGAGCATGATCATGCCATGGATACCCTAAAGATGCAAGGAATTATTAATATTATACCAAGGCCAGCATGATATGGGGACTGACATTTTCATATGATGAATATATATTGTCCAGAACAACTGGCATCACAACAGGGGCAGCTTTTGTAACAAAGGTTAACAGTAGGCACCATCACACCAAGAAAGGCTACAACATCCTGGAAAAACAACCTACATACCAGAACCTATACTATAAAAGTGGGCAGCACAATTATGCCCTAGATGCAAAAAATAGGTTAAAACTTACCACATTTACACTAGGACCAGCAGAATCAAAGGTGGGCTAAATCGTGATTTGAATACTCACAATAGGCAAATAATTGCCTTAATTAATGAAAGGCTTTCATTATCAGGTGTGGGCACCATCATGCAGTGGATTCAAATGCATATGCCATAAACTGTCATCATGATTTCAGTATGAGTATTTTACCAATGTGGGCATAAGGGTGTTCTGGCCCAGGCCACTGGGTGCTGAACCAACATTTTTACCTTGTCACTCCAAGGATCTGCAGCTGTGAAGTGTTACCTCATTTCCAGACCCTCACTGAGGCACATAAGCAGAACATATCTGAAGGGATGGTGCTACATGCTCAGCACATATGACATTGATAGACTGGCACCCAGTGCCCTATTAGAGAGATGGAACCTAAAATTGTGGCTATCTGTGAGCACTATGTAGGCCTTGCATTACTTACAGAGTGTAATGGTCACCAAACGGCCCAATCAGGCAACTGAGAGGTGTTAAGCTGAGGATTGTGAAGCTGTGGTAGAGGAGAGGCAGTCACACTCACTGCAGACTGCTTTCTGCAAGACTTCCTTGAAGTGTACCGCAGGTCAAATGCTAAGAGTGCAGTGCGGGCAACTAAAACTAAACAGAAAGTAAGATCAGGGCTATATTTTTTTTCAGAGTGTGTCTGGGCCATGCAAAGCCAGTGTGCTGATAGACGTCTGGATAACAGATCAATGGGAGAGAATCAGACAGGTGCTGACGAGAGCCTGTGCAAAACCCACTTTTGTGAGCCTGTGTAACACTGACAAATGGTAGTCTATCCAGCACAAGCTTTTGGAGTTAGCTCGAAAGGGAGGCTGTGTGGTGTACACTTATTGGAGTGGTCATTGGAACCTGTGTGTCACATTGAAACTTGAGCCTCAACAACATGCACTGTATGCGCTGCCTGGGCTTATGGGAATATGTTTGCTACCTCAGGAATGGAAACACATGCTTGCAGCTTCCCGTGTGATTTAAACTTATTGGGACCTTTGTGGCATACACTTATAAGATCCCGTGTAATACTCATACTTGGAAGTGTAGATAATCCGTGCTTTAATAGCCTGAGTGGAAACATTTGCAGAAGTGTCTATGATAACCTCAAATGGAGGCCTACATACTATTAGCTTTTCGCATTTAATCATAATTAAATGTGCATCTTACTATGGGTGGTGACAGGTTAGGTGTGGGAGAAGCCCTCTCGGTTTCTCAGACGCATGGCATCCCCTACCCTGCTCAAAGCAGGTGAGGCTGCTTCATTGTGGGTGTGTTGGGCCTGCCACAGCTTTCGCCACAAGGTTAAAATTAGTGTGTATTTATGGTTAGGTCAGAGTTTTATTGAGAGGCCATCTTTTGTTTTGCAGAACAAATTCCCCAAACAAGTTCATCTGATTTGGCTTTTGATAACTGGTTTCATGGAAAAAAGACATTACCCTTTTTAACTTCATTAAGACTCTTTAGCCCCTCTGAAGAATAAATGGCTCAAAGGAATTACTCCAAACTTAGCATGAAAGTAAAACTTTACTCATTAAAGTACTTTTGTTTGCTTTTGTGTAATTCTGTTCGGTGGTATCCAACAAAGTCAAAAGTGTTTAAAGGTGGGCGTGAACAGATTAAATCATAGCAATATCTCGGCCATTATTTCAGGATGGTTTTAACAGACACAAACTAAGAAAATATACAGATCTGATTGGACAGGAGAGCTTGTTCTCCTGTTGTCCTTTTGTGATCCACAAAACCAAGGTTGAATCAACAGGCCAGATCCTTTCTGATTGGCTGGCCTCAACTCCAGGAAAAACTTTTCAGTCTCTATTAAAGGATGCAGGAATTGATTCCAGATACCCTGACAAAAAATAGATAAGATCTTCGTGGTCAGCATCCCCTCACCCCTTGACTCAGGTAAGGAGGTCCCCAAAGCAACACCTGTGTATAAAATGTAAAAAAATAAATGCCTATTTAGTTGTAGGGTTTACAGGCATCCTCGCTGTGTTTGCAGTAGACAGCATAGCCCCAAAGCCTGCGGGCACTGATCAAGGTACTGTGGGGCAGATCTACAAGCCCCTTGAGACAACTTTATGCCGCCGTTGCATAACTTCTGTGACGCAGCAGCGTCGTAAACAACGACCACGTTGCAATATATTTACAATGTGACTCATCTAGGGAGATGTGTCATGTTGTAAAGACCTGCACTACATTATACCTGCATCAGGTATAATGTATGCAGGGTGGGCGTTCCAATGTGAGAAAGTCTTGTAAAAGGGGCGCAGTGAAATCCGCAAGATTTCCCTGACTTATATTTACGACGCCACTGCGTCAAAACCTTACGCCTGTTTGAAGCAGGTGTAAGGAGTGACGCAGCATGTTAGGAATGTGCATTCCTAACCATTGCTGGAGTTGCGTCGTGCTTGTGACACGACTCCAGCGATGAGCTACCTGTACGCCAAAAGAAGCATCATGCATCTGTCTATCCTTGCGCCACGGTGCATCGCATTGTAAATGCGATGCATCCATGCTGGCGCAAGCTTTTTTTTACGTGACACATGTTCACTGACATTTTTTTTTTAAAAGGCCGAGCCAAAGGGTGTTTTCCGTCCGTGGACTGACGCAAAATTGTTTTACGTGGTATGTGATCAAAAAGACCCCAAAAATCACTGAGTTTAATGTGGATTTACAGTTAACTTTGGTAATAACATCTAGACGTCGGTTCAACAAGTCATAGCTCAATCAACAGTCAATAAACCATAACTCATAAACGAAATGTAATGCAAATGAACGAACAATATTTATACAAAAATAATAAACTTTAATAGCATAATATAAAATTGACAATTTAAGTCAATCAATAATAGAACATTCACATTCACATTCATAGTTGTCTTTTTCATAGTGTTAATTGCAACGTTTCGTAGCTTCATCTGTAAGATGTTTTAGATTTGTAATCACATCTGTTACATCAATCGTGCTGATTGTTTCCTAAGCACAGGTGTGTTTTGCTTGTGTTGGTGACCCCAGTCTGTCATCCTCTCTGGTGAAATCACCACAGGGACAGCTAGAATATAAAGTCAACAAATCCCAGCTGTCACTTTCCAGTTGACTCGTGACAGATCCACAGACATTCTGGGATTTCGTTTGTCTCCTCCACAGCTTGGTTTAGGGAGTCAAGCTGTCATCAAAATGGCGGAAATCTTAGGAGCACTTTTTTTCCCATCCCTCTCTCCTGTGTTGCTCTGCCAGTAGTATTGACGCCAATGCCAAGATGTCCGTAAACATTACAGCAGTCTTAAATAAGAAACTTTATGAACATTTGTGCATTTCATCCTGCCAATCCCACAACCCCTCACATTTAATGAAACATACTTTTTTTGTGGTATACATATCATGGAAAATGTTCATAGGCCATCTTGAAACCCCGACCACCAGCAGTTTATTTCAAGTTTCCTGCAACAAACTGAAAGCACTTTTTCTGTTCATGACACGTCATAAGTGGCCTCTCTAGTGAAGTGATCTGCAGCAGGGCAAGTGCGCAGCAGTAATATACTGTTCTATATTTACAGGCATGACGACTAATACGCATGCATCTTTGAAGTGACCTCGTGTCAAGTATGAGTTGCTTACTGAGCTTAACTACCCGTTTTTAGGTCTGGCTTGACAGCGCAGTAAAATGCCAGACGTACTATTAGCGAGTCTTTAAAATGTACATTGAGAGGGCTTTCACTCCTCTCTGGTGAATGTCTCTGCCTCATGTAATACTACTGTTTGGCCTATCAGTCCACCTCACATGGAATGCTTGCACTGCTGTACATTTGTCACTATTTTATATCACAAAAGTACTCTGAATCGTCACACAGTACATTGTTCATCCCAAAGATTCTTTGTTTACAGAAAGCAACTGTACGCCAACAAGCTTTTGACAGTCTTTTAATCCCTTGGCAGCGGCGGTAATTTTGCCGTGGCGCTAGGAGGGAGGGCGGGCCACGTGGCGCCGCCATGCTCGTGACGGAACCACTCCGTCACGAGCCGCGGTGGCGCTGTGCTTGTGACGGAATGGTTCCGTCACTGCCCCGCCCGCCTAATACAACCCTTAGCGCAGGCGCGAAATCAGCACCGCGCAGGCGCGGCGGCCGGGCAGTGACGGAACCATTCCGTCACCAGCACAGCACCACCGTGGCTTGTGACGGAATGGTTCCGTCACGAGCATGCAAGGGGTTAAGTAGGATATGTTATGCAAGCTAGACATTTTAGTCTTGCTAGTCCTTGTTTTAGCTTGCTTTAACATGTGACATCATGAACTTTCAACAACAGAAAAGTAGGAAAAATGATTTGTAACAAAACCTTTTTATTTGATTTGTGTTTTATCATGTACATGACGGATATTATTACTTTGCATGTGTGATGCAATCTGAAAAAAATATTTTTATTAAAAATTTGATACACTCAGTAGCTGTTGTGGCACTTTACTAATGTTTGCGGTTTTGTGCGTAAGCTGTGGGAGAGCAAAAGTGAATGAATCTTAGTAATGAATCGTGATTCCAAAGGGAAACCTTTGTTACTTTACAGTCAGTTAATAATATAACTTCAACATTCAATGGGATGGTAGCTTTGTACTATCTGGATAGGACAGTGACCTATCCATTTAGGTATGATGCTTCTATCACTACTGTATTCTTGAAGCCAGATTTACTGGGCATTTGCAGTGCCATTGCACAACACAGGGTGACTCAGGGCAAATGCAAAAGCTTATGTCAGAATTACTAAACCATGCTGATCCTCCTTGGGTGGCCATATATGGCATAGTAAATCTGGAGTAACACAACACAAGGCAGCGCAAGTTGCTGCCTTGTGTTACTCTACGCTGGGAAGGTGGTCCATAGGTGGAACATGGGTGTTGCCACACATCTACCCATGGTTTTTTGCTTATTGCCTGATTTACTAGTACTAATAAGCCTGGGAATGTGTCAAAATGTACACCTTATAGGTGAGGCATAATGAGGAGAAATATCTTTATTTCTCCTTATTACTTCCTCTTTCAATGAGTGCTGCTTTCTGTAGTAATCAAGTAAAGGTGCCTACAAGGGATTTTATTTAGATAAAACAATTTTTTACTTTATCGACTCCACAGATTCAATATGACTAAAATCTTCAAATCTACATGAGTTATTCGTACATATAGGCATGAAATGCACAGAAATCCTAGTCCAGAACAACAAACACGGGTATATCTTTAGAAAAATATATTATCTTTGTGGTTTTCGAAGTTCATAGGGTACATTCAACATTCATGTTGATTATAAATGCATACAAATGAAAAAAGGTACACCTCCTTACAACCTATATTCCATAAGTAAACATCCTCTCCTACTGGAATCTAAGAGTGACTAATATTTACACTTAATAATACAGTCACTTAATGTATATCAATACATAAGGAGTTGGATGATCGAGTTGACATTTCGGTCTTTAATCATATCAATCTTTAAGACCATCTTCAGGACAACATAAACAGCATTTTCGCAATGACACTTCCAAAAACTGGTCAATCTTTTAGACCTGGGCAGTGTTACTTCGACTTCTGACACTGCTTGTCCTGATCGAATTCTGTTTTTTTCGATTTTCAGAAAAGTGGCACTTGTAATGAATACACATGAAGGGAATATGAGTCTGTTGCCCCGTTAAATTATTAGAGTAGCTTCCATTTTGTGCACACTTCCAGGATGTCCACACATCAAAACTAAACACGCCTGCGATCAGAGCTACTTGCGCTTGCAATTGCACAGAAGGATCGGACATGCGGCACTCCGGTTCAAACTTGGGTAAGCATTTTTAACTTGCTACGCTTACCAGTCTAACATTTTATGTTTGGTTATAAGAATAAACACATGCTAATTTTTGTTCTTTTCGAGCAGCACAAGCCTTTCACGATTTCCTGAACTTAGGAGTTTACATAAGTCATATAAATGTTACAGCTGGCGCTTTATCCGCTCACAAACTTTTTACTAATGCACATGGGTAAAGTTCACCACTATCGACCGTGTTATGTAAACGAGGCACAGAGTCACCTCACAACGCAAATGCACGAAGTTGCACTTTTTATCGAATCTCACATTGTATTGCAATTTTTGATAGCCAGCGCAGTACGCGCTTCAGATATAACGCCTGACCCCCGTATCACATGTACTAACATCATCATATGTCTTTTAACAATTCGGTCCAATCTCACTCAAATCACGCATGGACGGTCAACTATTTGGTGTATTTTATACACAACTGATCTGAATTATTTGTATTTCCTTGTATGAACCTGAAATCTCCTCTATTTTTTCAGTAATACAGCCCCTGAAGAATGGCTATTTGCCTGAAATGCATTGGGCATAGATGAATGGATAATCACTAGAAAACATTGTTATGGAGCAATAACAAATTAACAAATATAAATGATGAAAATATGTGACTATGTATATAATCCACCTCTGGGACAATGACTAGCATCTATCTATGTTCGTAGGTAGTGGAAATCGATGATGACTATTAACTGAGTCATCAGCATTGGTAATGACCCAAGAGTTACTGTTTTTTATGCGTATCAGAAACAGAGCGGGATATCTTGCAAAAACAGGAGGGGGCATCAGCTACTCGGGGGGATGGGGATTCTCACTGGTACTGAGTGGCCTGTCGGGACACCGGCAGCTGGAGGGTGAGTGACGGTCAACGTGGCTGTTTTCCTTCAGTTGCTTGCAAGAGGCTAGGTCTTCCGTTGGGTTTTCAAAGTATTTGGGTTTGTCTTCAACAAGCGTGCGTAGTTTAGCAGGGTATATATGCAATTTTTAAGGCCCAATTTGCTGAGCTGGATTCCATGAATTGCTCAGGGCGGCCCATGTTGGTCGACTCCACAAGGCCAAGAATGCAAACATTATTTCTTCGGGTCCCAGCCTCTAGGTCTTTGGTTTTTATCGCCACTGCGTCCAGGAAATGCTCTGCTCGCTCCAGGCGGCATGACATGGTGGTGAATTGATCTTCATGGGTGGACACTTGCTCCTCCATCGCGTCAAGGCATGTGTCATGTTTGCCTAGTGGTTCCCCTATATTGTCCAGACGGGAACTAAGTGTGTTGAATCATGCGTCAATTGCATGGAATCCCACTTTAAGCTCAGCCATAATGGTTGCTGTGCCTTCTTTTTATAGTCAGTCCCATGGTCCCATGGTCCCTGTTAGAACTGGGGGTCTCTAGTTGGCAGGGGTAGGTACCACTGTCCAAATAGGGACCCTTGCTTCTAGTCAGGTGTGAGGAAGAGCAGGATGTACAATCCGGAATACCTACATCGGAATGTCTTTCCCCGTCTCCTCTCATGTTCTTGCAGAGTGTGCCTGCGGAGAGCTGGCCCTTTAAGGCGACGGGCTTTCCAGACTTACAGAGGTCACGTGGGGCGGAGGACTTTAAATGGGAAGCCGCCGAGGAAAGCCGGTGTTCAGCTGGACCAACGGACGAAGAACGCCACGGGCGGACGCTTGCCCGAACGTACTCAGTGCTGCCGTCGGACAGAAGCCTGCACGAGGAGGAGGTAGCAGACTCGTCAGCTGGAGTGGAGAACCAGAGGACGGAACGAGAGGACAACATAGACGGGCAGCCAGACCCTACCTGGCAACGCAACAACTCGAGCCACGGCCCCGGAGGGACGTGGCTCCACAAAGTACGGGGGCGCATTTCCTCGGTTTGGGGTGGCGCACTAGAGGGATCTAAGGGCGGGGGAAAAAGCGGGAGTCTTTGAGCTACGACTGTCCTCGGCGTAAAAGGCAGTGCAAGTGTATCACTGGTGATGGTAAAGGTGATGATTCCCTCACTTCCCCACGGCTCCTGCGTCAAAGGATATAGACTGTGAGCCCCCTCCTTACAGGACTCTTTTGTTTTCTTCTTTTCCTTTTGAGTATCGGCGAGCGACCGCCACCAGTCCTGGTGATAAAGACCCCAGCACTGTTAGAAGCACGAGAGAAGTGGCGAAGTTGACTACAAGTACCAGAAGGCTTTGCACCAGAAGCGTGCCCCTCCTTTGTTAAGAGACTGTTTTGACATAAAGACTATAGTATCACTCTGTTTAACAATAAACCCACTGAACCAGATACTCCTGCATCCTGGTCTGCTTCTCCACCACCCCACACGTGGTGTCAGAAGTGGGATTATAGGTCGCCTTCGAGATGGAAAAACAGATGTCCTTTGCCAATGCAGACCGGGAACTCATAAAAGACGGCCTAGCAAATCACGCCGACCAGATGTTGAAGGTGGCTGATGACCGTAGGGATCTAACCACACAACTACAAATACGTGCGATTACTGGTCCTAATGTGTTCCTTCAAAAGTATGCCACCGGAGAGGACCCGATGCCTTTCTTCTCAATTTCGAGAGGGCAGCACGGGCCTCTGGTTGGCCCGAAGCTAAGTGGCCTTTCTTCCTTGCTCCTCTCCTGACCGGAGAAGCACAAGCTGCTTATCAAGTAGCTAACCCCAATGGTAATACCCCATACAAGGACATTAAAGAACTTATCCTAGACCACATGGGTATGGACGCTGAGGCCTACAGGGTCAAATTCAGGAAAGAAAGAGACACATCCTCCGACAATCCAAAAACCTTGTACTTTAAACTAAAAGCAGCTGCTGATAAGTGGTTACAACCCCAGAACCATTCCAAAGATGAGATTATGGCAATGATATACTTGGAACAATATCTCGAGGCTCTCCCATATCCTATTCAGAGGTGGCTCAAACAACACCACCACCTAAGCCCTGAACAAGCAGTAGAGATGGCCACAACATTTTACAGAGCGCAACCTAGGGCGTTACCTTGGGACACAGACAAGACCCCAAAACCCATAGGAAGTATGGGTAAACAGGAAAAGAAACCCCTAAAACCGACCCTAGAGTCCCTGAAGCCAAAACCGTTCAAGTTAGAGCCTCCTCCCCTTCGCAATCCACAATGCTTTGATTGCGGTGAATGGGGCCATATCGCTAGGAATTGTCCCAAGAAGAACCCGCAGGAAGAGCCCATGGACAATGGATGATTACCACGTTCCTTTCTATATTCAGCAGAACTGGGTCCTAGTTTTCACGTAAGTGTACAGGTAGACGGGACAACAGTAACAGCTCTACTTGATTCCGGTTGTAAGCAATCCGTCATTCTGCAGTCCTTAGTGCCTCATTTCCATGGGGTAATGAAGGGAACGGTTCCCATTAGGTGTGTCCATGGAGATGTGAGGACCTACCCCTTGATAGGAATTCCAGTGACACTTCCTACAGGGCAAATATTGGATGTTAGGCTTGGGGTTGTCCCTACTCTACCCGAACAGATGATAATAGGTCAGGATAACCCATCCTTTTTGTTTCTTTTACAGGAAAGGTTACAGAAACACCCATCTTCCCCATCACCCCATTCCACACCCCTCACTCAAGCCCCCTGGCTCATAGATACCAGTTTTAGGTATGCTCAAAAAAATGACCCAACCCTTCGCTCAGCTTGGGAACAGGCAGAACAGGCATCTCCAACATATCCGGCCTTTGTAATACAAAATGAATTGTTGTATAGGGTTGGAAAGCAGGGTGACACCCCTCAGCTGTTAGTACCTCAGGTATTTAGAGAACGGGTCCTGTTTTTTGCGCATTCTCACTTATTGGCTGGACACAGAGGGGCACAAAAGACAATACAAATGTTGTTACGACACTTTTACTGCCAGGGATATTTTCACACGTTACTAAATATTGTCAAGAATGTGAGGTTTGCCAGAAAAAGAACCCCTATACACCTCCGGCGGTTCCACTGCAACCTCTTCCAGTTGTCGGTAACCCGTTTGAAAGGGTTGGAATGGATCTTATTGGCCCCCTTTCACGCACAAAAAAAGGACACCTGTATGCCTTGGTTGTGGTGGATTATGCTACAAGATATGGAATGGAATGGAATGGAATGAGGATTTGTAGAGCGCGATGGCTACCCAGGGGCGTCCCAGCGCTGTTCCATTATGAACCCCTACAACCCAGAATATCTCAGAAAAATTGATGGAACTGTTTTCCCGGGTCGGGTTCCCTAGGGAAATTCTCACTGATCAAGGGACGCCTTTTGTGTCCAAATTGATGAAGCAAATATGTAAAACGCTGGACATCTCCCACATTAAGACCTCAGTCTACCATCCCCAAACGGATGGCTTATGTGAACGCTACAACGCTACTCTCAAACTGACCCTGAAGAAACTCTTAACGGTAGAAGGGAAAGAGTGGGACATGCTACTTCCACTGGCCCTATATGTAGTAAGGAGCCAGGTACAAGCAAGCCTAGGCTGTTCTCCTTTCCAACTACTGTATGGAAGAGAACCCAGGAGTCTCCTTGAAATTACTAAAGAGGTGTGGGAGCAAGAAAAAGAAGAAGAAACCAAATCCTTTCTGGACTATACCAGAGGATTACGCCCTAAATTGCACAAATTAAGGGACTTTGCTGATTCCAATCTTGAAAGGGCACAAACGAAACAACAACTTCAGTACAAGAGAGGGAAGACGTGGAGACAGTTGTCAGTAGGCGACTGGGTTTTGGTTCTTTTGCCTACTGCAATAGGAAAAGCAAAATCCTGTTGGCAAGGCCCCTATAAAGTAACAGAAAAAGTCGGTCTAACATCCTACCGGGTGCAAGTCAACCCCAGGAAATGTCAACTGTACCATATTAATCTGCTCAAGAAATGCCTAGGGCCCCCTCCTCAAGACGTACAAAACGTCGAAAACCTCTCCTCTGCTATGTCAACACTGAACCAACTGGTTCTTAATTCTGAGTTAACCACGGATCAGGTACACTCCCTTCAGAACACCCTAGCCCCTTTTGCACATATCTTCTCGGATTTGCCCGGGAGAACTACTCTAGCAGAACATACTATCCCTACTCAGCCAGGGAAAATAGTGAAACAAAAGCCCTATAGAATACCGGCTGCTAGAAGACAGGCAATAGAAAAGGAAGTAGAGAGCATGTTGGAGCTAGGCGTCATCAAACCCTCAAATAGCAACTGGTCTTCGCCAATAGTCTTAGTGCCAAAACCGGACGGCTCTGTCCGGTTTTGCATTGATTTTCGCGCTGTGAACTCTATCTCTAAGTGCGATTCCTACCCTATTCCTAGGGTAGATGAGCTTATAGAAAAATTAGGAGAAGCTCAGTTTATCACTACTCTTGACCTTACCAAAGGTTATTGGCAGGTACCACTCAAACCGGAGGACCAGGAGAAGACCGCTTTTGTCACCCCTAGCGGACTTTACAAGTTTACGGTCCTACCTTTTGGGTTGCATGGGGCACCTGCCACGTTCCAGCGACTAATGAATCAGGTATTGCAAAACCACCAGGACTATTCATCCGCGTACCTGGATGACATAGTGATATTCAGCCCAGACTGGGACACCCATCTACAACACTGTAACAAAGTCTTTACCGCTCTTCAAGCCGCAGGCCTACATGTTAATGCGAAAAAATCAAAAGCTGGATTTAGAAAGGTGAAATATCTAGGCTATCTCTTGGGTAATGGAGTCATAGAACCTCAATCAGAGAAAGTGAAAGCTATAGTGGAGGCCCCTTTTCCATCTACAAAAAAAGAAATTAGGGCATTTCTGGGACTCCTGGGGTATTATAGGCGCTTCATACCCCAGTACTCTGAACTAGCAACGCCCTTAACTAATTTACTCCAAAAGAATGTCAAGGACAGGGACCTTCACCAACCCCCACCTGGTGCTAGGAAGGCTTTTCAAGAGTTAAAAGTGGCTATAACAACTGCCCCTGTTCTACAATCCCCTGATTTCTCAAAACCTTTCTTACTACACACAGATGCATCTGAACATGGTCTGGGGGCTGTTTTATCCCAAACATCAGCTGAAGGCATTGAACATCCTATCCTTTTCATCAGCCGGAAACTATTTTCTAGGGAGCAGAAGTACCCTATAATTGAGAAGGAGTGCCTTGCCATTAAGTGGGCAATTGAGAAACTCCGGTTTTATCTGGAAGGCGCCCACTTCCTGCTCTTTACGGACCATGTTCCTTTGCTGTGGATGAGTCGCAATAAGGGGAACAATCCGTGTATTCTCAGGTGGTTCCTCTCGTTGCAACCTTACTCTTTTGAGGTTATCCACTGGAAGGGTACGGAGAATGCGAATGCTGATTTCCTTTCTCGTTTTCCATTGTTCCCCGAACGTGAACAATCTGGGATAGGGGTGTGTGAGGAAGAGCAGGATGTACAATCCGGAATGCCTACATCGGAATGTCTTTCCCCATCTCCTCTCATGTTCTTGCAGAGTGTGCCTGCGGAGAGCTGGCACTTTAAGGCGACGGGCTTTCTAGACTTACAGAGGTCACGTGGGGCGGAGGACTTCAAATGGGAAGCCGCCGAGGAAAGCCGGTGTTCAGCTGGACCAACGGACGAAGAACGCCACGGGCGGATGCTTGCCCGAATGTACTCAGTGCTGCCGTCGGACAGAAGCCTGCATGAGGAGGAGGTAGCAGACTCGTCAGCTGGAGTGGAGAACCAGAGGACGGAACGAGAGGACGACATAGATGGGCAGCCAGACCCTACCTGGCAACGCAACAACTTGAGCCACGGCCCCGGAGGGACGTGGCTCCACAAGGTACGGGGGCGCATTTCCTTGGTTTGGGGTGGCGCACTAGAGGGATCTAAGGGCGGGGGAGAAAGCGGGAGTCTTTGAGCCGCGACCGTCCTCGGCGTAAAAGGCAGTGCAAGCGTATCACTGGTGATGGTAAAGGTGACGATTCCCTCACTTCCCCACGGCTCCTGCGTCAAAGGATATAGACTGTGAGCCCCCTCCTTACAGGACTCTTTTGTTTTCTTCTTTTCCTTTTGAGTATCGGCGAGCGACCGCCACCAGTCCTGGTGATAAAGACCCCAGCACTGTTAGAAGCACGAGAGAAGTGGTGAAGTCGACTACAAGTACCAGAAAGCTTTGCAACGGAAGCGTGCCCCTCCTTTGTTAAGAGACTGTTTTGACATAAAGACTATAGTATCACTCTGTTTAACAGTAAACCCACTGAACCAGATACCTGCATCCTGTTCTACTTCTCCACCAGCCCACATCAGGGTAAGGAGGAAACCCTCTGAGATAACCCCTGCTCACCCTCTAGGTAGCTTGGCACGAGCAGTCTAGGCTAACCAGAGGCAATGTGTAAAGTATTTGTACCAACACTCACAGTAACACAGTGAAAACACCACAAACTGACTCCACAACAGTTTAGAAAAATAAAGTAAAGGTATTTTAATCTAAACTACACAAGACCAAAACGACAAAAATCCAACATACACAGTTCAAGAATATAGTTTCAAAAGAGTTCTTAAGGTTTGCGATAGAATTCTCTAGATTGCAATAGAATTCTCTACAGATGCATGAAAAGTTCACAGTTGCGTCACGTTTACTCACAGTACCTTTTAGTTGCAACAAAGTTCCAAAAGCAGAAGCTGGTGCGGTGGAAAACAAGCGATGCGTTGCTCCTGAGACCCTGGGGAGGCGATGCGACAACCCTGCTGCAGCAGCGGGCGTGTTGCGACGAATCCAGTCTGTATGGGGAGGAAGGCCACTTGTATGGATTCTGGTGCGTATGTTCCGTAGGAAGTTTGTTCTCGCAAAGGCACGATGCGACGATCTCGTAGGGGCTGCGACGATGCGCGGTCCAGCGGTGATCCTCTCTCTCGCAGCTCCTCGATGCGATGGTTCTGCGACGATGCTCGCAGCGACGTGATGCGGTCCGCAAGCAAGCGGTGCGGCGATCTCACCCAGCGACGACAGGCTCTGCGACGACACTCACAGCGATGTTCGACTTTCCCGCACCGGTCTGGTGCGTCCCGCAAACGAAGGATGGGACGGCTCTGGCAGCGGCGTCAGGCGCTGCGACGATCTCGACTTTCGTAGCGGCGGGAAACTTCTCGCACTGTCGGGGATGCGCTCCGCAAGTGAGCAATGCGACACTTTTCAAATGCAACAGTCTCTCAAGCTTAGTTTCAAGCTTCCCAGCACAGGTACAACTTCCAGAGGCCCCACAACTGGATCAAGCACTCTAGGAAGGACAGAACTCTCTCAGCAGAGTTCAGGGAAGCTGGGGGTGAAGTCCTTTTGTTCCTGGGACTTCAGAACAGGGAGCCAGCTCTTCTCAGGCCCTTGGAGATTCTTTCAAGACAGGGGACACAGCACACTAGCAAAGTCCTTCCCCTCTCCTTGGCAGCAAAGCAACAGCAGGTCAGTCCAGCAGTGCAACAGCAGGACAGTCTTCCTTCTACAGTTTCAGCTTTCTCCTTGGCAGAGGTTCCTTCTTGATTCCAGGATGATCTAATTTTCTGTTGTCAGGGGTCCTGTACTTATACCCCTAAAGTCTTTGTTCTCTCTGTGCACGTGTGCCCTGAGCCCGGTCTGAACCAGTTCTGGGTGTTTCCTGAGTACTTTGTTTTGCTGGCTTCTTCTTTCCTTTCAGAGTGAGGGGCAGGGTCATCAGCCGCCCAGCAAGAGGTGGAGCCAGCATTGTGAAAGGCAGGCACAGCCCTATTCAGGCCCAGATGCTAACTCCTCCCACCACTCCAGTTACAAATGCAGTCATTCAGCCTAGGGCTGACTCAGCCAGCCTCCTGGGGCATCCCCAGCCTCTGTCACTCTCAAACCAGACAGTCAATCCACAAACAGGCCAAGGCACACAGAAAGGTCAGACAAGAGAACAGCAACTTTCTAAAAGTGCTGTTCTCAAACACAGGATTTAAAAACAACCTTTCCTAAAAGATGTGTTATTAAATTCTGAGTTCAGGGATACTAGATACTTATGTCCTATCTTGTTCCTATGGGAAGAAATGCTGTTAACCACTGTAGCCAGCATCCCCAATGTTAATCTATGGAGCAAGATAGCCTTACAATAGTGAACATGAAAATGGCTGCCATTCACTATCAGAGCATGTCACCTGCACTAGTACATGCGCTACCTTTTACATACACTGCACCCTGCCGAGGTGGGTACCTTGGGCCTTCCATAGGGGTGACTGATGCGCAAAAAAAGGGAAGGGTTAGGCCTAGTCAGTGGGGACACTGACCAGTAGGACATGGCAGTTTCTAAACTGCACACAGGCACTGCAGTGGCAGGCCTTAGACACCATTTTAGAGCTACTCCTGTGGGTGGCACAATCAGTGCTGCAGGCCCACTCATAGCATTTGTCATCACCAGCCCTGGCACACCCAGTGCACTTTACTAGGGACTTACACCCTGGCACTGATCAGCAGTGGCAGAGTGTCCAAAGCATCTAAACTAGCAAAAACTAAATCCAGCACAGCATCAAAAATACAGGAGGTAGAGGCAAAAAGATAGGGGGAAACCACGCTAAAAATGCCAGGTCAAACACGTGTCCCCTCCAGCTGAAAGTGGGGAGAACTACCCACCCTCTTGGGAGTTCTCTTCACTAAGGCGGAAAAACCTGGACAGACCATCAGCATTGGAGTGTTCTGTACCAGGGCGGTGTTCCACCGTAAAGTCCATTCCCTGTAAGGAGATGGACCACCTCAACAGTTTTGGGTTCTCACCCTCATTTGCATTAACCATCTGAGGGGCCTGTGGTCGGTCTGAACACGGAAGTGAGTCCCAAACAGGTAGGGCCTCAGCTTCTTCAGAGCCCAGACCACAGCAAAAGCTTCCCTTTCGATCGCACTCCACCTCTGTTCCCTGGGGAGTAGCCTCCTACTAATGAAAGCTACCTGCTGGTCTCCATTCTCCTCAGTGACTTGTGAGAGTACTGCTCCCACACCATACTCTGAAGCGTCTGTCTGCACTACGAACTCACTGGAAAAGTCAGGTGCCTTGAGCACCGGTGCTGTGCACATTGCAGTTTTCAGGGCATCAAAAGCAGTTTGGCAGGCGTCAGTCCAGTCAACTGTTTTGGGCAACTTCTTGGAAGTGAGTTCTGTCAAGGGGGCGACAATGGTGCCATATCCCTTGACAAACCGTCTGTAATACCCAGTGAGTCCTAAAAAGGCTCTCACCTCTGTCTGGGTCTTGGGGGGCTCCCAAGCCAGAATAGTATCAATCTTTGCCTGTAGGGGCGCCACCTGGCCGCTCCTCACCTGGTGTCCCAAATACACCACAGATCCCTGCCCTATCTGCCACTTGCTGGCCTTGAAAGTGAGGCCTGCCCTTTGCAGAGCTTTCAACACTTCACAGAGGTGTTGCAAGTGTTCCTCCCATGTGGAGCTGAACACAGCAATGTCATCCAGGTATGTGGCGCTGAATTCCTCCAGCCCGGACAGTACCTGGTTAACCAGTCTCTGGAAGGTGGCAGGGGCATTTTTCAACCCAAAGGGCATGACTCAGAACTGGAAGTGCTGCTCTGGTGTTATAAATGCTTACCTCTCTTTGGCCCCATCAGTTAAGGCAATCTGCCAGTACCCAGAAGTCAAATCAAATGTACTGAGGTACTGGGCAGCTCCCAACCGATCCACGAGCTCATCAGCTCTGGGGATGGGGTGTGCGTCAGTCTTCATGACCGCATTGAGCCCACAGTAGTCCACGCAAAACTTGAGTTCTGGAGGGCCACTGGGCGTAGCAGCTTTCTTGGGCACCAAGACCACTGGGCTAGCCCAGGGGCTGCTGGAGGGCTCAATCACCCCTAGCGCCAACATCTTGGAAACCTCTTCCTTGATGCTGGCCCTGACCTTGTCAGCTACCCTGTAAAATTTGTGTTTCACAGGCAGACTGTCTCCAGTGTCCACATCATGGACGCACCAGTTGGTGACACCTGGGGTCAGGGAGAACAGGGAGAAGAACTGATGCAACACTTGGCGACAGTCCCTCTGCTGCTCTGGGGTCAGGGTGGGCGAGAGGACCACACCATCCACTGACCCATCTTGCTCCTTAACTGCCAGGAGGTCAGGGAGAGGATCACTGTCCTCTTCCATTCCTGCATCTGTAGCCATGAGCATAGTCACTTCAGACCTCTCAAAGTGTGGTTTTAGGCAGTTTACATGTAAGACACTCAGGGGCTGCCTGGGAGTCCTCAGGTTAACCAGGTAGGTTACCGCACTCTTCCTTTCCACCACCTCATATGGCCCAGTCCACTTGTCTTGGAGCGCACAAGGCTCCACTGGCGCCATCACCCACACTTTCTGCCCAGGTTGAAATTCGACCAGAGTGGTATTCTGGTCGTACCATCTTTTCATTTCTTCCTGGATTGCTGCCAGGTTCGCCTGAGCGAGCTTCCTGAAGCGTTGTGTCTGGTTGCGGATGGCCAGCACATAGCTGAACACATCCTGTGGGGTTTTCCCACGGGACTTTTCCCAACCCTCCTTCACCAGTGAGAGAGGTCCTCTAACACGTTGGCCATACAGGAGTTCAAAGGGACTGAACCCTAAGGACTTCTGAGGCACCTCCCTGTAGGCAAACAACAGGCATGGTAACAAGACATCCCACTTCCGTCTCATGGGCTCCGCCAGGCCCATAATCATACCTTTTAGGGTCCGGTTGAACCTTTCAACCAACCCATTTCCTTGAGGGTGGTAAGGAGTGGTGAAATTATAAGTTACCCCACACTCCTCCCACAGAGACTTCATGTACTTAGAGATGAAGCTGGTACCCCGGTCGGAGACCCCCTCTCTGGAGAATCCCACACGGGAAAAGAACCCCATCAATGCACGGTCCACCACGGGTGCTGTGATTGTCCTGAGAGGGACTGCTTCCGGGTACCGGGTGGCATGGTCCACCAAGGCCAGGATGAACCTGTTGCCTAAGGCTGTCTTGGGGTCCAGGGGCCCTACAATGTCTATGCCCACCCGCTCGAAAGGGGTGCTCACCACTGGGAATTGCTGAAGGGGTGCCTTCAACTTCATTTCAGTCTTGCCACTGGCTTGACAGGTTTGGCAAGATCTGCAAAAGGAACCAACATGCTTTCTCATCTGTGGCCAGTGGAAGTTGGTGGCAAGCTGGTTCAGGGTCTTGTCTTGCCCCAGATGTCCTGCAAGAGGCACGTCATGAGCCAGAGCCATTAGGAAGTTTCTGAAGCGCTCAGGTACCACCAGCACACGGGCTGCACCGGGCTCAGCAAACTTAGGCTCGCTATATAGTAGGTCATCTTCCCAGTAGATAAAGTGGTCTCTGGCTGCTCCACCTGCTGCCTGATCTACAGCCTGTTGCCGCAGACGATCGAGGGAAGGGCATTCCTTCTGCGCCTGGCAGAACTCCTCCCTGGAGGGACCACCTTCCTGCTGCCAATGGGTCAGCTCAGGTAGGTCTCCCAGTTCGGCCACCTGTTCCCCTGTAGGTTCCAGGGCATCCCCCTCAGGTTCTGCTCCTTTCTGGACCGTGGGAACTGCTGGGGTGGGTTTCCCGCGCCCCCTGCCTCTTCCTCTCCTGGCAGGTCTCTGGGCCACTGTTTCAGACTCCAGTTCTGCTGAATCACCCCTACTGGCTGCCATAGCACGCGTGGTCACGCAGATCCACGCAGGCAGACCCAACATCTCCAAGTGAGTTCTGTGTTCTACATCCTTCCATGGAGAACTCTCCAGGTCGTTACCTAACAGACAGTCTACAGGCAAGGCATCATTGACAACTACTTCCAAAAGACCAGAGACTCCCCCCATGCAAAGGGAACACACGCCAGCTTGCAGAGGCGCACTGAGCTGTCAGCTGCCACTACAGGGCGGAGTACATCAGGGATGATTTGCTCTTTAGACACCCACTGACACCTCACAGATGTCACACTGGCTCCTGTGTCTCTCAGAGCCTCAACCTCCCTCCCATTGATGGTCACCTTCTGCTCATATTTCTTAGTGTTGAAGGGCAGTAAGGTTTCCTGGACCATCTCTTGGTCTCCTAGAGAGACAAGGGTCATAACTGCTAGCTCCCCCCAGTCACTAGAAACCAAATCCCCTCCCAAAGCTACACTAGCTAACGCTGGGGCGGGAGCACCAGTGGGTGCTAGCTTCTTCTTGGGACATTTTGGAGCAATGTGGCCCACCTCATTGCAGTGATAGCAGGTAGGGTGTCCTTGATTATCTCTTCTGTCTCTATTGTCTCGCCTGCCCTTAGGGGGCCATGGCTGTCTAGGTTTGGGGGGTTGGGATTCCTTTCCCTGGGAACTATTTTGGGGCCCTTGTGAGAACTCCTTTTGGTTACCCTTGTCCCCCCCACTCCTCTGCTGGGGACCCTGCCCACCTTTGGCTGTGGTTCCCACAATTCTTCTGTGGATCCTGGTACTGGTCCAGCGGTCCGCCTCCTTAGCAAGCTCAATGGGGTCTGTCTGCTTGCTGTCTAAAAGATGCTGGCACAGCTCTGGAACACAAAGACTACTCAAGAGCTCCCAACTGATTAAATGCAACAACCCCTTAAAATCAGTTACTTTACTGTCCTTCATCCAACCGTCCAGTGCACGTGAGTACTGATTCACACATTCCATCCAAGTCTCAGACTCTCTCTTCTTGGAGTTTCTAAACTGCAGTCTATACTGCTCTGGAGTAAGGCCATACTTGAGACATAAGGCCTCCTTCATATTGGGGTAGGTCATGGCACCTGCCATCTCTAAGGGCTCTAGAGCACTCCTCCCAGAAGCCTCAAAATGTTTCCACAGGCCCGCCCCCAATGCTGATCAGGCACACCATTCAGCTTCAATGCAATTTCATACGAAGTGAACCAGGCATAAATATCCTCACTCCTATGGTAATTCTGTACCAGGTTTTTGGGAATATATACTTTACCCCCATGCACTGGCTGCGAGCTGCCACCATTCGAACTGGCATCCACCTCCTTGACTTTAAGATCCAGTTCTCTCATGCTCAACTCATGAGCCAAAAGCAATTTCTTTTCCTCCAAGGCGCGGGCACTTTTGCTCTCCTCCGCCGCCTTTTCTCTCTCTTTATCCATTTCCAATTGCTTCATTTTCATTTTCAGAACTTCCAACTCGTACTCGCTTACTCTCTGATTTTCTTGTAACTCTTCTGGAGAGAGGCCCCTACTGGAATGGTTGCTGCCAGCTCCTGCACCTACTCTGCCCACTGGCAGATCTGTGACTTGAAAACTGTTTTCTCCATTCACATCCTCATTTCTCTCTTGTGCATCCCAATGGGCCTTCAAGATTCTTTGCAGCTCCTCCTTTCTGTAGGCGCTCTTTATGGGGCACTCATACTCAAGGCAGAATTTCCTAAGTTGCTCAACTTTGTATGAATACAAATCTCCAATGCAAAACTCAAATTCGTCTTCCTTACTGGGTGCCTTCCCATTCAAAGACATGATGTATCAGAAGAGTTACTCAAAAATAGAAAAAATCAAAAACCAGTAGTATGCGGTGGCGTAGTGGTCTGCACTCACTAGTGATGTACACCAATTACTGTGGGTCTAGTACAAATACAAGTTCAATCCGCACCGCTGACCAACAATGTTAGAACTGGGGGTCTCTAGTTGGCAGGGGTAGGTACCACTGTCCAAATAGGGACCCTTGCTTCTAGTCAGGGTAAGGAGGAAACCCTCTGAGATAACCCCTGCTCACCCTCTAGGTAGCTTGGCACGAGCAGTCTAGGCTAACCAGAGGCAATGTGTAAAGTATTTGTACCAACACTCACAGTCACAAAGTGAAAACACCACAAACTGACTCCACAACAGTTTAGAAAAATAAAGGTATTTTAATCTGAACTACACAAGAACAAAACGACAAAAATCCAACATACACAGTTCAAGAATATAGTTTCAAAAGAGTTCTTAAGGTTTGCGATAGAATTCTCTAGGTTGCGATAGAATTCTCTACAGATGCGTGAAAAGTTCACAGTTGCGTCACGTTTACTCACAGTACCTTTTAGTTGCAACAAAGTTCCAAAAGCAGAAGCTGGTGCGGTGGAAAACAAGCGATGCGTTGCTCCTGAGACCCTGGGGAGGCGATGCGACAACCCTGCTGCAGCAGCGGGCGTGTTGCAACGAATCCGGTCTGTATGGGGAGCAAGGCCACTTGTATGGATTCCGGTGCGTAGGTTCCGTAGGAAGTTTGTTCTCGCAAAGGCACGATGCGACGATCTCGTAGGGGCTGCGTTGATGCGCGGTCCAGCGGTGATCCTCTCTCTCGCAGCTCCTCGATGCGATGGTTCTGCGACGATGCTCGCAGCGACGTGATGCGGTCCACAAGCAAGCGGTGCGGCGATCTCACCCAGCGATGACAGGCTCTGGGACGACACTCGCAGCGATGTTCGACTTTCCCGCACCGGTCTGGTGCGTCCCGCAAACGAAGGATGGGACGGCTCTGGCAGCGGCGTCAGGCGCTGCGACGATCTCGACTTTCGTAGCGGCGGGAAACTTCTCGCACTGTCGGGGATGCGCTCCGCAAGTGAGCAATGCGACACTTTTCAAATGCAACAGTCTCTCAAGCTTAGTTTCAAGCTTCCCAGCACAGGTACAACTTCCAGAGGCCCCACAACTGGATCAAGCACTCTAGGAAGGACAGAACTCTCTCAGCAGAGTTCAGGGAAGCTGGGGGTGAAGTCCTTTTGTTCCTGGGACTTCAGAACAGGGAGCCAGCTCTTCTCAGGCCCTTGGAGATTCTTTCAAGACAGGGGACACAGCACACTAGCAAAGTCCTTCCCCTCTCCTTGGCAGCAAAGCAACAGCAGGTCAGTCCAGCAGTGCAACAGCAGGACAGTCTTCCTTCTACAGTTTCAGCTTTCTCCTTGGCAGAGGTTCCTTCTTGATTCCAGGATGATCTAATTTTCTGTTGTCAGGGGTCCTGTACTTATACCCCTAAAGTCTTTGTTCTCTCTGTGCACGTGTGCCCTGAGCCCGGTCTGAACCAGTTCTGGGTGTTTCCTGAGTACTTTGTTTTGCTGGCTTCTTCTTTCCTTTCAGAGTGAGGGGCAGGGTCATCAGCCGCCCAGCAAGAGGTGGAGCCAGCATTGTGAAAGGCAGGCACAGCCCTATTCAGGCCCAGATGCTAACTCCTCCCACCACTCCAGTTACAAATGCAGTCATTCAGCCTAGGGCTGACTCAGCCAGCCTCCTGGGGCATCCCCAGCCTCTGTCACTCTCAAACCAGACAGTCAATCCAAAACAGGCCAAGGCACACAGAAAGGTCAGACAAGAGAACAGCAACTTTCTAAAAGTGCTGTTCTCAAACACAGGATTTAAAAACAACCTTTCCTAAAAGATGTGTTATTAAATTCTGAGTTCAGGGATACTAGATACTTATGTCCTATCTTGTTCCTATGGGAAGAAATGCTGTTAACCACTGTAGCCAGCATCCCCAATGTTAATCTATGGAGCAAGATAGCCTTACAATAGTGAACATGAAAATGGCTGCCATTCACTATCAGAGCATGTCACCTGCACTAGTACATGCGCTACCTTTTACATACACTGCACCCTGCCGAGGTGGGTACCTTGGGCCTTCCATAGGGGTGACTGATGCGCAAAAAAAGGGAAGGGTTAGGCCTAGTCAGTGGGGACACTGACCAGTAGGACATGGCAGTTTCTAAACTGCACACAGGCACTGCAGTGGCAGGCCTTAGACACCATTTTAGAGCTACTCCTGTGGGTGGCACAATCAGTGCTGCAGGCCCACTCATAGCATTTGTCATCACCAGCCCTGGCACACCCAGTGCACTTTACTAGGGACTTACACCCTGGCACTGATCAGCAGTGGCAGAGTGTCCAAAGCATCTAAACTAGCAAAAACTACATCCAGCACAGCATCAAAAATACAGGAGGTAGAGGCAAAAAGATAGGGGGAAACCACGCTAAAAATGCCAGGTCAAACACGTGTCCCCTCCAGCTGAAAGTGGGGAGAACTACCCACCCTCTTGGGAGTTCTCTTCACTAAGGCGGAAAAACCTGGACAGACCATCAGCATTGGAGTGTTCTGTACCAGGGCGGTGTTCCACCGTAAAGTCCATTCCCTGTAGGGAGATGGACCACCTCAACAGTTTTGGGTTCTCACCCTCATTTGCAGTAACCATCTGAGGGGCCTGTGGTCGGTCTGAACACGGAAGTGAGTCCCAAACAGGTAGGGCCTCAGCTTCTTCAGAGCCCAGACCACAGCAAAAGCTTCCCTTTCGATCGCACTCCACCTCTGTTCCCTGGGGAGTAGCCTCCTACTAATGAAAGCTACCTGCTGGTCTCCATTCTCCTCAGTGACTTGTGAGAGTACTGCTCCCACACCATACTCTGAAGCGTCTGTCTGCACTACGAACTCACTGGAAAAGTCAGGTGCCTTGAGCACCGGTGCTGTGCACATTGCAGTTTTCAGGGCATCAAAAGCAGTTTGGCAGGCGTCAGTCCAGTCAACTGTTTTGGGCAACTTCTTGGAAGTGAGTTCTGTCAAGGGGGCGACAATGGTGCCATATCCCTTGACAAACCGTCTGTAATACCCAGTGAGTCCTAAAAAGGCTCTCACCTCTGTCTGGGTCTTGGGGGGCTCCCAAGCCAGAATAGTATCAATCTTTGCCTGTAGGGGCGCCACCTGGCCGCTCCTCACCTGGTGTCCCAAATACACCACAGATCCCTGCCCTATCTGCCACTTGCTGGCCTTGAAAGTGAGGCCTGCCCTTTGCAGAGCTTTCAACACTTCACAGAGGTGTTGCAAGTGTTCCTCCCATGTGGAGCTGAACACAGCAATGTCATCCAGGTATGTGGCGCTGAATTCCTCCAGCCCGGACAGTACCTGGTTAACCAGTCTCTGGAAGGTGGCAGGGGCATTTTTCAATCAACCCAAAGGGCATGACTCAGAACTGGAAGTGCTGCTCTGGCGTTATAAATGCTTACCTCTCTTTGGCCCCATCAGTTAAGGCAATCTGCCAGTACCCAGAAGTCAAATCAAATGTACTGAGGTACTGGGCAGCTCCCAACCGATCCACGAGCTCATCAGCTCTGGGGATGGGGTGTGCGTCAGTCTTCGTGACCGCATTGAGCCCACAGTAGTCCACGCAAAACTTGAGTTCTGGAGGGCCACTGGGCGTAGCAGCTTTCTTGGGCACCAAGACCACTGGGCTAGCCCAGGGGCTGCTGGAGGGCTCAATCACCCCTAGCGCCAACATCTTGGAAACCTCTTCCTTGATGCTGGCCCTGACCTTGTCAGCTACCCTGTAAAATTTGTGTTTCACAGGCAGACTGTCTCCAGTGTCCACATCATGGACGCACCAGTTGGTGACACCTGGGGTCAGGGAGAACAGGGAGAAGAACTGATGCAACACTTGGCGACAGTCCCTCTGCTGCTCCGGGGTCAGGGTGGGCGAGAGGACCACACCATCCACTGACCCATCTTGCTCCTTAACTGCCAGGAGGTCAGGGAGAGGATCACTGTCCTCTTCCATTCCTGCATCTGTAGCCATGAGCATAGTCACTTCAGACCTCTCAAAGTGTGGTTTTAGGCAGTTTACATGTAAGACACTCAGGGGCTGCCTGGGAGTCCTCAGGTTAACCAGGTAGGTTACCGCACTCTTCCTTTCCACCACCTCATATGGCCCAGTCCACTTGTCTTGGAGCGCACAAGGCTCCACTGGCGCCATCACCCACACTTTCTGCCCAGGTTGAAATTCGACCAGAGGGGTATTCTGGTCGTACCATCTTTTCATTTCTTCCTGGATTGCTGCCAGGTTCGCCTGAGCGAGCTTCCTGAAGCGTTGTGTCTGGTTGCGGATGGCCAGCACATAGCTGAACACATCCTGTGGGGTTTTCCCACGGGACTTTTCCCAACCCTCCTTCACCAGTGAGAGAGGTCCTCTAACACGTTGGCCATACAGGAGTTCAAAGGGACTGAACCCTAAGGACTTCTGAGGCACCTCCCTGTAGGCAAACAACAGGCATGGTAACAAGACATCCCACTTCCGTCTCATGGGCTCCGCCATTCCCATAATCATACCTTTTAGGGTCCGGTTGAACCTTTCAACCAACCCATTTCCTTGAGGGTGGTAAGGAGTGGTGAAATTATAAGTTACCCCACACTCCTCCCACAGAGACTTCATGTACTTAGAGATGAAGCTGGTACCCCGGTCGGAGACCCCCTCTCTGGAGAATCCCACACGGGAAAAGAACCCCATCAATGCACGGTCCACCACGGGTGCTGTGATTGTCCTGAGAGGGACTGCTTCCGGGTACCGGGTGGCATGGTCCACCAAGGCCAGGATGAACCTGTTGCCTAAGGCTGTCTTGGGGTCCAGGGGCCCTACAATGTCTATGCCCACCCGCTCGAAAGGGGTGCTCACCACTGGGAATGGCTGAAGGGGTGCCTTCAACTTCATTTCAGTCTTGCCACTGGCTTGACAGGTTTGGCAAGATCTGCAAAAGGAACCAACATGCTTTCTCATCTGTGGCCAGTGGAAGTTGGTGGCAAGCTGGTTCAGGGTCTTGTCTTGCCCCAGATGTCCTGCAAGAGGCACGTCATGAGCCAGACCCATTAGGAAGTTTCTGAAGCGCTCAGGTACCACCAGCACACGGGCTGCACCGGGCTCAGCAAACTTAGGCTCGCTATATAGTAGGTCATCTTCCCAGTAGATAAAGTGGTCTCTGGCTGCTCCACCTGCTGCCTGATCTACAGCCTGTTGCCGCAGACCATCGAGGGAAGGGCATTCCTTCTGCGCCTGGCAGAACTCCTCCCTGGAGGGACCACCTTCCTGCTGCCAATGGGTCAGCTCAGGTAGGTCTCCCAGTTCGGCCACCTGTTCCCCTGTAGGTTCCAGGGCATCCCCCTCAGGTTCTGCTCCTTTCTGGACCGTGGGAACTGCTGGGGTGGGTTTCCCGCGCCCCCTGCCTCTTCCTCTCCTGGCAGGTCTCTGGGCCACTGTTTCAGACTCCAGTTCTGCTGAATCACCCCTACTGGCTGCCATAGCACGCGTGGTCACGCAGATCCACGCAGGCAGACCCAACATCTCCAAGTGAGTTCTGTGTTCTACATCCTTCCATGGAGAACTCTCCAGGTCGTTACCTAACAGACAGTCTACAGGCAAGGCATCATTGACAACTACTTCCAAAAGACCAGAGACTCCCCCCATGCAAAGGGAACACACGCCAGCTTGCAGAGGCGCACTGAGCTGTCAGCTGCCTCTACAGGGCGGAGTACATCAGGGATGATTTGCTCTTTAGACACCCACTGACACCTCACAGATGTCACACTGGCTCCTGTGTCTCTCAGAGCCTCAACCTCCCACCCATTGATGGTCACCTTCTGCTCATATTTCTTAGTGTTGAAGGGCAGTAAGGTTTCCTGGACCATCTCTTGGTCTCCTAGAGAGACAAGGGTCATAACTGCTAGCTCCCCCCAGTCACTAGAAACCAAATCCCCTCCCAAAGCTACACTAGCTAACGCTGGGGCGGGAGCACCAGTGGGTGCTAGCTTCTTCTTGGGACATTTTGGAGCAATGTGGCCCACCTCATTGCAGTGATAGCAGGTAGGGTGTCCTTGATTATCTCTTCTGTCTCTATTGTCTCGCCTGCCCTTAGGGGGCCATGGCTGTCTAGGTTTGGGGGGTTGGGATTCCTTTCCCTGGGAACTATTTTGGGGCCCTTGTGAGAACTCCTTTTGGTTACCCTTGTCCCCCCCACTCCTCTGCTGGGGACCCTGCCCACCTTTGGCTGTGGTTCCCACAATTCTTCTGTGGATCCTGGTACTGGTCCAGCGGTCCACCTCCTTAGCAAGCTCAATGGGGTCTGTCTGCTTGCTGTCTAAAAGATGCTGGCACAGCTCTGGAACACAAAGACTACTCAAGAGCTCCCAACTGATTAAATGCAACAACCCCTTAAAATCAGTTACTTTACTGTCCTTCATCCAACCGTCCAGTGCACGTGAGTACTGATTCACACATTCCATCCAAGTCTCAGACTCTCTCTTCTTGGAGTTTCTAAACTGCAGTCTATACTGCTCTGGAGTAAGGCCATACTTGAGACATAAGGCCTCCTTCATATTGGGGTAGGTCATGGCACCTGCCATCTCTAAGGGCTCTAGAGCACTCCTCCCAGAAGCCTCAAAATGTTTCCACAGGCCCGCCCCCAATGCTGATCAGGCACACCATTCAGCTTCAATGCAATTTCATACGAAGTGAACCAGGCATAAATATCCTCACTCCTATGGTAATTCTGTACCAGGTTTTTGGGAATATATACTTTACCCCCATGCACTGGCTGCGAGCTGCCACCATTCGAACTGGCATCCACCTCCTTGACTTTAAGATCCAGTTCTCTCATGCTCAACTCATGAGCCAAAAGCAATTTCTTTTCCTCCAAGGCGCGGGCACTTTTGCTCTCCTCCGCCGCCTTTTCTCTCTCTTTATCCATTTCCAATTGCTTCATTTTCATTTTCAGAACTTCCAACTCGTACTCGCTTACTCTCTGATTTTCTTGTAACTCTTCTGGAGAGAGGCCCCTACTGGAATGGTTGCTGCCAGCTCCTGCACCTACTCTGCCCACTGGCAGATCTGTGACTTGAAAACTGTTTTCTCCATTCACATCCTCATTTCTCTCTTGTGCATCCCAATGGGCCTTCAAGATTCTTTGCAGCTCCTCCTTTCTGTAGGCGCTCTTTATGGGGCACTCATACTCAAGGCAGAATTTCCTAAGTTGCTCAACTTTGTATGAATACAAATCTCCAATGCAAAACTCAAATTCGTCTTCCTTACTGGGTGCCTTCCCATTCAAAGACATGATGTATCAGAAGAGTTACTCAAAAATAGAAAAAATAAAAAACCAGTAGTATGCGGTGGCGTAGTGGTCTGCACTCACTAGTGATGTACACCAATTACTGTGGGTCTAGTACAAATACAAGTTCAATCCGCACCGCTGACCAACAATGTTAGAACTGGGGGTCTCTAGTTGGCAGGGGTAGGTACCACTGTCCAAATAGGGACCCTTGCTTCTAGTCAGGGTAAGGAGGAAACCCTCTGAGATAACCCCTGCTCACCCTCTAGGTAGCTTGGCACGAGCAGTCTAGGCTAACCAGAGGCAATGTGTAAAGTATTTGTACCAACACTCACAGTCACAAAGTGAAAACACCACAAACTGACTCCACAACAGTTTAGAAAAATAAAGGTATTTTAATCTGAACTACACAAGAACAAAACGACAAAAATCCAACATACACAGTTCAAGAATATAGTTTCAAAAGAGTTCTTAAGGTTTGCGATAGAATTCTCTAGGTTGCGATAGAATTCTCTACAGATGCGTGAAAAGTTCACAGTTGCGTCACGTTTACTCACAGTACCTTTTAGTTGCAACAAAGTTCCAAAAGCAGAAGCTGGTGCGGTGGAAAACAAGCGATGCGTTGCTCCTGAGACCCTGGGGAGGCGATGCGACAACCCTGCTGCAGCAGCGGGCGTGTTGCAACGAATCCGGTCTGTATGGGGAGGAAGGCCACTTGTATGGATTCCGGTGCGTAGGTTCCGTAGGAAGTTTGTTCTCGCAAAGGCACGATGCGACGATCTCGTAGGGGCTGCGTTGATGCGCGGTCCAGCGGTGATCCTCTCTCTCGCAGCTCCTCGATGCGATGGTTCTGCGACGATGCTCGCAGCGACGTGATGCGGTCCACAAGCAAGCGGTGCGGCGATCTCACCCAGCGATGACAGGCTCTGGGACGACACTCGCAGCGATGTTCGACTTTCCCGCACCGGTCTGGTGCGTCCCGCAAACGAAGGATGCGATGGCGCTGCGACGATCTCGACCTTCGTAGCGGCGGGAAACTTCTCGCACTGTCGGGGATGCGCTCAGCAAGCGAGCGATGCGACACTTTTCAAATGCAAAAGTCTCTCAAGCTTAGTTTCAAGCTTCCCAGCACAGGTACAACTTCCAGAGGCCCCACAACTGGATCAAGCACTCTAGGAAGGACAGAACTCTGTCAGCAGAGTTCAGGGAAGCTGGGGGTGAAGTCCTTTTGTTCCTGGGACTTCAGAACAGGGAGCCAGCTCTTCTCAGGCCCTTGGAGATTCCTTCAAGACAGGGGACACAGCACACTAGCAAAGTCCTTCCCCTCTCCTTGGCAGCAAAGCAACAGCAGGTCAGTCCAGCAGAGCAACAGCAGGATAGTCTTCCTTCTTCAGTTTCAGCTTTCTCCTTGGCAGAGGTTCCTTCTTGATTCCAGGATGATCTAATTTTCTGTTGTCAGGGGTCCTGTACTTATACCCCTAAAGTCTTTGTTCTCTCTGTGCATGTGTGCCCTGAGCCCGGTCTGAACCAGTTCTGGGTGTTTCCTGAGTACTTTGTTTTGCTGGCTTCTTCTTTCCTTTCAGAGTGAGGGGCAGGGTCATCAGCCACCCAGCAGGAGGTGGAGCCAGCATTGTGAAAGACAGGCACAGCCCTATTCAGGCCCAGATGCTAACTCCTCCCACCACTCCAGTTGCAAATGCAGTCATTCAGCCTAGGGCTGACTCAGCCAGTCTCCTGGGGCATCCCCAGCCTCTGTCACTCTCAAAGCAGACAGTCAATCCACAAACAGGCCAAGGCACACAGAAAGGTCAGACAAGAGAACAGCAACTTTCTAAAAGTGCTGTTCTCAAACACAGGATTTAAAAACAACCTTTCCTAAAAGATGTGTTATTAAATTCTGAGTTCAGGGATACTAGATACTTATGTCCTATCTTGTTCCTATGGGAAGAAATGCTGTTAACCACTGTAGCCAGCATCCCCCATGTTAATCTATGGAGCAAGATAGCCTTACAATAGTGAAAACGAAAATGGCTGCCATTCACTATCAGAGCATGTCACCTGCACTAGTACATGCTCTACCTATTACATACACTGCACCCTGCCCAGGGGGGGACCTTGGGCCTTCCATAGGGGTGACTGATGCGCACAAAAAGGGAAGGGTTAGGCCTAGTCACTGGGGACACTGACCAGGAGGACATGGCAGTTTCTAAACTGCACACAGGCACTGCAGTGCCAGGCCTTAGACACCATTTTAGAGCTACTCCTGTGGGTGGCACAATCAGTGCTGCAGGCCCACTCGTAGCATTTGTCATCACCAGCCCTGGCACTTTACTAGGGACTTCATGGTGATACAAATATGCCAAACATGCATATCCAATCAGAATAACAATTTACATAGGGAGCACTTACACCCTGGCACTAATCAGCAGTGGCAGAGTGTCCAAAGCATCTAAACCAGCAAAAACGAAATCCAGCACAGCATCAAAAATACAGGAGGTAGAGGCAAAAAGATAGGGGGAAACCACGCCAAAGATGCCAGGTCTAACAGTCCCCATCCACTTCCAGCGACTGCCATGAGCTATCCACCGTACTAAGTTTGTCAAACGTGAGCTGCCTTTGTTTGGGGTCTCCACAGCCCTTGGTCTCATGCCTATGGAAGGCAGTGGTGAACAGGCAGGCCAGATCGCGAGGCTCTAACCGGGCCCAATAGTATAAGTGAATACTTCCATGGCCCAGTCTGATCTAGCACACGGGTCGCGGGAGCTGTCCAGTGGTGGAGCGACGAGAGAGTAGGGATGCAAGCCCAGGGTTGAGAAAAAGAGCAGAGTTATTCCAGTTTATTGCAGGTGCGAGTAGCAGGGAGTGTATTTGCCCAAAGAGAGACCACAGCAGTCATGCAGGGGGTCCCAGAAAAATTGATAAGCCAGTAGTGTTCGCCGGTTGATGTGTGAAAATACCTTGTGAAGCAAGCGATCTGCGGCCTGGTTGAGTGAGTGTCAGGGATGAGGGTTCTTCCTCTCATCTGGGGCAGATCGTTGACTGCACCAGGTTCTAGCGATCAGGCTATCACATAGCTGCTGCCAGGGAGGGGTAGAACCAGGGGGCCCTGGCTCTAGGCTCTCTTGCGGTCTCCGTGGCATCTGGTCCTCTGGAATGGGCCAGGCCACTCCAATCCCCCATGAGGTCAGGTCAGGAAATGCTGTATGGACAGTCCGCTTCATGGGGAGATGAAGAGAGGGGAGGGGCCAGAGCGGTGGCAACGACCCAAGTGAGGCACTTCTGCCTTGTGGGTCTATGCGCAAGGCTGTGCCAGGCCTGGGGACTGCCTGCCTCCTGCACCTCCTACCAGGTGAATGTGTTGCTTGCCTCTCCTGTCCTCATGTGAGTGTGATGCCTCTTAAGGTATCCGGCGGGGGCCCAGCAGGGCACCACAGCCCCAACCTCAGGATCACCGGGGGCCACTGTGGGCTGGGCCTCCTCGCAACTTGGCAGCCGCATAGACACTGAGAGGGCCACAAAACTGTGTTTGGGCTCTTGGATGGCCCCAGCAGGCTCCTGTCAGCTCCAGAATGAAGGATTAAGGTGAGTGAGAGGAAATGGTGACCACTACCTGCACATTTTTGGGCAGCAAGCTCCGGAGCTTCAACGCCATGTGGCCATTTTGGTTGATGGCTTGGCCACACCCCCCTGACTTTTACATTTCTAACCAGTTAGATTCAGGGACTTAACCAAGGACTTAGCAATTAATTTTGGAAAGTTAGAAAAAATAGATCAATTAAAAAAGTGTGTCTAACTTAAGACACTTTTGGGATTTACTCATGTAGTTACTTATTGGCATAGTGGTTCCAGCTAATGCAAAGTCTTATGTCCCACCGCTGAACCACCAATTATAGGAAGCAGTGTCTCTATAGTGTACTAAAAAGAAGTACACTGTGCAGAGAGTTCAGGGAATCCCCAAATGGTACACACAGGGAAAAGCAGCTCATTCTATTGCTCTTTTTGTGGTGTTGTGGGCATGCAGTTAAGCTTATCAACGGGTAGTACTAAATATTTGCTGTACTCCTCAGAGGTAATAACTGAGACACAGACTCAAGAATAAATTTGAGACCAATTTATAAAAATAATGCAGATTTTTTTTAAATGTAATTTTTAAGTCCAAGAATAAAGTTCCTTTTTTTAAATATTTTAAAACAAATATACATATATACATTATTTTTTATTTTACCCAGAGAGAAACACAGCATCACAATACTTTGTACAAGCAGACATGAATAAATAGCAAAGAAGTAAAAAGAGACATAGTTAAAAAAAGGTAGGTTAATACATTTCATCATTATTTACAGTAGGAGGCAGGGAAGTTGCCTCCAGGGTATTCTAATCAGACGTTTGGTATGATAATTAAGAGCAGATACAACAGCTACATACAGCCGGCGGGTGACTTTATTACCCCAATTGACTATTCAGCCAGGCCAAGAAGGGGACCAGATTTTCTCCCCCATCTTCCTGGGCTATCTGCCCTTACATGAATAAAGTGCAGCCTCTTGATTGTATATACCCAGTAATCGGGAAAGCTGGCCTTAAATGAGGGAGACTCCGGGTCCTTGCATCTGGCTGCAATTATCAATCTAACAACTGCAACTGATACAAAAACAAAATAGGTCTGGGTCGTATCTAATCTATTGATACCATCATGGCCAGGAACCATCATGGAAGGGCTGAGGCTAATCATTTGCCCAAACAATCTTTCCCAAAAAGACTCCAGCCCATTCTCCAGAGGAGCTGGCCTGTCACAGCTGTTGAACATATGAAACCGATCGGCTGGGCCCTCCCCTCCCCAAGGGCATTTATCATTAGTCCTTTTTCCCCACTCAAACAGCTTAGCTGGGGTTAAATCCAGTTTTAAAGTGTTGTGCCTTCAGATTGGCGAACAAAAAAGTATTGCCGGCTAGCCCAATTACCTTATCTAGGTTGGCATTGGGATCGCCTAGCTTCCTTGCCCAGTTTGTTTCGGTCTTTTCAAGGTCATCCGGGAGATTATCGAGTAGAACACTATAAACATTTCTTATTTTGCAGCCTATGCAAGCTATTGCTTCTAGGAGAGGAAGGTTATCCAAAGATGCAGTCACCCTACGATTATTTAAAAATTCCCTAATTTACACATACTTAAAATATGAACGGTCTGAGAAACTAAACCTTTGCTGCAGCTGTGTAAAGGGATGAATTATATCCGGGGCATGGAGATCCCATATTTTTGTGAGGCTGAGCTGCTCCCATTGTCTTCCCATAGCATCATAGAATGGGTAGGAAAAAGGGAAGACTGCCACAATGGTGTGTATCTGCAATATTTTGGTATCTTCGTGTATGTATTTATATTACTCTAGGCTTTCCAATACAGTTCTAAGATAAATACTTTTGGAGTTACGATTTTGCAAAGTTTGGAAAATATATCACTTTTGTGTGAAATTACGCACCATAGGAAACAATGGGGAAAAGCAGAAAAAAGCATTACAAATCTGGCTATGCTTTTGTGTAGATCACCTTCTTGTTTCAGGTCGATGTTGGGACCAGGTCCAAAGTTCCAGCAGGAGAAGTTGGGGAGTGTCCCGGCTTGGCCGGGAGCAGAGTGCTGAAGGTCTTGAAAGCGGGTGAACAAAGTCGAAGGGGGCCTTTTAAAAAAACACTGCACAGGAGGACTTATAGGTAAATCTGATGGTGCTCATTTGAGGGAGAAGGTAGCAAGGTCTTGGGATCATATGAGCACAGCCGGTAGGAAAGTCGTGGCAGGACTGGTGTGGCAAGGTGCAGAGGAAACAGGTCAGCTGTGTGTTGTGCATCTTTGGATGCTCAGGACCAGGCAAATTGGATAGGCAATCTCTAGACAGCTGGCCCACTCAGGAAGTGTGTCTCAGGTGTCTCAATGTACCTCAATGGGTGCTTACTACTGGTGCTTTGGGAGTCCAGTGTGGACTCTTCTGCTCTGTACTTGCTGTTGGGCGTCCAGTAAATCATGTATGGGTGTCCCACTGCTCCGGTAGGTCCTGGTGTCTCCAAACTTGGTGAGGAGACAGATCTGACCCTTTGGAGCTGTTTCAACTGAGTCAACGCCGTCTCCTCGTCGTGCTTCAACATCCTGCGCATGCTACGTAAGATCTTCCGGTGGATCCCCACCGAGACCAGGAAGACGGTCACCCAGGCCCTCGTCACCAGCCGTCTGGACTACGGCAACACCCTCTACGCCGGAACCACCGCCAAACTCCAGAAGAGACTCCAGCGGATCCAGAACGCCTCAGCACGACTCATTCTGGACATCCCCCGCCGCAGCCACATCTCCGGACACCTGAGAGACCTGCACTGGCTCCCGGTCAACAAGAGAATCACCTTCCGTCTCCTCACCCACGCACACAAAGCCCTACACAGCCAAGGCCCAGGATACCTCAACAGCCGCCTCAACTTCTACGCTCCCAAACGCCAGCTTCGATCGACCAGCCACGCCCACACCGCCGTCCCCCGCATCCGTAGAGCCACCACAGGGGGACGGTCCTTCTCCTACCTCGCCGCCAAGACATGGAACTCCCTCCCCACCCACCTCCGCCTGACCCAGGACCACCTCGCCTTCAGGAAGCAACTCAAGACCTGGCGGTTCGAGCAGTAGCAGATCCCCCTCCCCCAGCGCCTTGAGACCCACTGGGTAAGTAGTGCGCTATATAAATGCGATGATTGATTGATTGATTGGTTTTACCTTTTCTTGCTGTGGTGCTGCATTGAGGTCATCAGGAAGCAGCAAGTCGACAAACAGAACTTCCCAGGATCGGTGCTTGCTGGGTGCAGGGGAGTGATACCTTCACTCCAAAGAAGCTTCTTTGCAATTTCCTCAAGGCTAGAGGTGCTCCAGATTCTTTGAGTCCTTTCAGGTTCAGGATGACACTACAGACAGCAAGTGTCGAGCTCTTGGAGCAGCAGACAGGGTTTGGTGCCTTTTTCTTCTACAGCAGGGCTTCAGTTTTCATACTGCGGGTCTTCTGTGTCCTGGTCTTCTCCTGTCCATTAAATCTGATGTTCAGGTTTTGAAGTGGCACCTAAATAATGAATTTTGGGGCATTACAAGGGGCGACAGGCAGTAGCCAATGGGCTACCTACCTTTAAGGTGTCTACACCCCCTAGTGACCCCTTCCTGTGGGAAGGGGCCAGGGCCGGACTGGCTACTGGGCTTTCCTTAATTAACAATGCAAAACAAATGTTTTAAAAAGTACGCTTTATAGCTATTTGTTTTGCATTGTTTATTTAGAAGCGCGGGCAGCTCTCCAGCAACAAAATGAGCTCCTCTGCAGTGAACCCTGACCCCACCCTGCTACCCCAACAAAAAACTCCCAATAGCCAGTCCGGTTTGGAAGGGGCACTACCCTTGCCCTAATAGTTTGTTTTTCCATCATCCCAAGATGGTAGAATTTCAGGAGAGGGTTTCACATCGCCTACCCCAGCCTAAGTGTGGTGTAGGCTAAGTGGGGTCCCTCCTCCTAATCTAACAAATGTTCATGCCTTTCCTCCTGTCAAACGTCGAGCAGGAAAGAGGACTTGGCTTCACCCACTATCTGGAGGTCCATGGGTTGGATTTCAAAGGTGGCATCACCTTTGAAGTTTCCCACCCAGGAAGGCCATCCTGTCATTGAGGAGGTGTGGAGTACCTCCAACCAGATCAGGCTTTGTTTCTGTTCTCTGAGAGCTCTGGCTCTCACCTCACGAGGTCTGAAACATATCTGGTAGTGGCAGGCTTGTGAAAACAAGTCAGAGACCATACCAGTGCTTTGTAGATTTCAGGGGACCCTCTAAAAGGGTCTCCAGTGTGAATGTATTAATACATCCACCACTGGCATCAGTGAGAATTTATAAAGACAAGATGTTTGGTACCAAACATCTTAGAAATCAGTGAACTCATCATAGAGCTAGGAAACTCGTGTTGACAACTATCCAGCCCTGGTACTCCTCATGGCTTACCTGTGCACGTACAACATCTCAGAATAGACTGGACATTTTAGGGGCATATCTGCTCAGGCTGATATGCCCTCAAATTGGATTTAGTGCACCCTGCCTTGGGGCAAAAGACCTGCAGTATGGGTGACTTATACATACCTTATGCAGTGCACTAGAGGCACGGCACACAGGACTGTGTGCCATGTCGACTCTACAGATTTCTCTGCACCTAGGCATGCAGCCTGCAATGGCAGAGTGCATAGCCTAGGTGAGAGATCTCTGAGGTGGCACAACCAGTGCTACAGCCCGAGAATGCCTCCGTCAGTACCCATGTCCTAGGTACCAGGGGTACAATTTACCAGGGGTTTACTGGGGTAGCTGAAGTTGTGCCACCTGTGGTACAGTATTTGGGAAAGAGCTCTGGCACTAGAGACCTGGTTAGCCGGGAACCATTGTACTTGCAGTTTGAAATCACACAGGTATCAGGTAAAAAGTGGGGGCTCAGCATGCAAACATAGTCACTTTCTTACAGTGCACTTATCAGTCATCTGTTTTTGGAGCTTTTAATTGAGCGGTTTAGTGTGTGCTGTATGGATTCAAGTAATATACTCAAGTAAAACCGAATGCCTTGTTGAACAGAAAAAATTAATTAATTCAACTCATGGGATTTAATGTACATGACTTCCTCAGTTAACCGAAAGCCCATTTTTGGGTTATTTTTAACCTTTGGTTGGGGGGACTCCACTCTGACAGCGGAGTTTGCGGAGGTTTGCCAACTCCGCACTTCGTTGAAAGTGCGAAGTTGGCAAAAAACCTTGCACTCTGCCACGTGGCGGAGTTTCCCCCTGCCACCCACCCCTAGCCCCTGCACAAGTTCTCCCCTTACCTGGATCTCAGCGCGAGGCGTTGTCCATGCTCAGGATGCCTCTTTGGTGCAGGAGGATTCTTCATCTCCTCAGGTGGGCTATAAAATGGAAACCCCTTCCTGCAGGACTCACAAGGACTACACAAGCACGTGCATGCACTCACCATGCACGTGCATGTGACGTCCTTGCGAGTCCTGCAGGAAGGGGTTTCCATTTTACAGCCCACTGGAGGAGAAAAAGAATCCTCCTGCACAGAGGAGGCAGCCTGGAGCCAACAAAGGACCGCCTTCAGAGGTAAGTTTGGTGTTGCATAGGCAGAGCGGAATTCCACTGAGGTTTTAGTCAACTCCGTGGAATTCCACATAGTGCCACTCCTCCAACTTCGCCCACCCTTATTTTAGGTGTATGAAGAATTAGAGGGTCTTTTATAGTTTGTTGTGTTAACTCGCATCGGGAAAAAAAGAGGAGGATGACCCTTTCACCAAACTTAGGGTCCCCTTGCTCTATTTATAGTCGGGGAAATGCCATGTTTCTGATGGCTGCTGATCAATGTACACCACAAGGTCAAACCTCAGCACAGCAGCCATTCTGATATACATGTTCTAGTTTCCAAGGGCCAGGGAAAGCCTGGCAGTCTGAACAGGAAACACGCATCCACCCAGCAAATCATCAGTGCTTTTAAGTAAGAAATTATTGAGGCAGATTTGCAGAAGGGTCTTCCTGGTGCTGAGCTCTTAATCTGTCTTTGTTCAGTTAAAAAGTTGTTGCCCGTGAACTTTTACGTCTTGACCTAGGACAATAACCCTTCCCGTAGGGAAGGCTTATCCGGTGTTGGTGTCGAAAGGCATGGTCAATCTCTGACTTTCAGGATTTCCATTAAAATCAATTTTGCATGAGTTTATCTAACCATGATATCCCCAAAACGGGTAATAGATCCAGCCCTTCTTGAATTATGTTGGATACCCGGGCCACAGCCATTGATTAATCAGCATCAATCTCAGAAGGAGGCCCTGCCAGCCATTTTCTGTGTCCATGTAGGTGGGAATGTTCACCATCCATCTCAGTAATGGCTTGCCACTTATCACAACACAGATTGCAGGCAGGCCTCTGTATCCCTGCAAGGCGTGCAGCATTTGGACTGGATATGAATGGAAGTCTCTGCTGTCCAAATCTGTAGTGTAAAAAGGGCATGTCTGTATTGGGGCAAGTTGGAATACCTAACCACTTTTTTTAAGACTTTGAGTAAAGAGGGAAAATGAAAGTGGAACAAGGCATGTGCTAAAAGGATATGCTAAAGACACATAAATCAAGTGGCAAATATGACCTTGCACAAAAAGTGTGTGCTCAATTACATCTTCTCTCTGCATCTGCTAGCACAGATATGGTACAAGGAAGTCAGTATCTCCAATCTATTCTCTGAAGCTTGATTACTGAAAGTGCATAAGGGCCAGAGCTGTAGGCATTGTAGGCCATTGTACAAATGAACAATAAAAGTGCTTCTATGCTTTCTGGTATTCTTTAGAGCCTGGTTACCAAAGAAGATTCAAAACAGAATTGTTCAAAGTGTCCGTAACCTGAAAACAACAACTTTATATTTACTAATCCATTAAAATGTCCCTTACGTTACAGATGCCAGCAGTTTTTTAGCATTTGTTAAACGTTTTATTATTTGGCGTAACAATGGAATAGATTTGCCAGATAAACATAAAATAAGGTCCTGGCGGGCTGATCTTACCCCAGCCTTAAGCAATAAAGGTTTTAATGGTGCCCAACGTGTTTAAATCAATTTAGGACACACACACTATATGCAATAAGGTTTCACTAGAGTTTGTAGTTGGTCATTGTTGTATCAGGGTCGGAGTGTCCTACTTGGTTGGGTATATGCCCAGTCTTAATTTTATTTTTTTCCCCTTCATTTCAGCCGAAAAATAGGCAATCAGATAATGCTGGATTTGCAGAGACTGATGAGAAAAAATCACAGACAAAGCATGAGGTTTTGCCACAAAAGATGCCTTATCCAGATTAAGATAATTAAGTTCATTTTTAATCTTTTTTAAAGAATTTGTTTTAAACTAGAAATTGTCATTCCTGGAAGCCCTGTTGCATACAGAAACTCTGGAGGCACGTTAAAATAAAGGGATCACCAGGCATCTGTATAGACAGCACAAGTTATTTCAATCCAGCTGGTGTTAGCTACAGGGTCAGATAAAAACAAGGAGTACATACATTTCAAAATTGACCCTTGTGCCACAATGGACTGTCTCTTGGAGGCCGAACTTCAATCTAATTTTGGCTAGTCCAATTGACGTGGGGATCCCAAAGATTGATTTATAAGCCTTAATTAGTAGTAAGTCTAATAATTTTGCATCTTTCCCCCTGGTGATAGGTGAGCCATATGTAATTGATGGCTGTAACTTTGGTCTCATAACTTTAAGAGATGGTTGTATGATTGCCACCTTAATGATTTTCCTAACCATTTAAAGGTGTAGATTAGAGTTGAGGTTTTTGCCCTCAAAACCTTCAAATTACTTTTAAACCAGACTCTGTTGTCAAATAAAATACCCAGACATGTATATGTCTTCACCACTTCAATTGGCCCACCTCTAGTGCTCCATAAAACAATCTTAGGTTTCATTGGGCAGATTTTCTTGATTTTCGTTTTTTTAACGTTCCACCCAAGGCCATTCAGTAAAATATAGTCGTCATATGCATTTATAAATCTTTGTAAGCATATCAGAGTGTGGCTCAACAAAATGGTATCACTGGTGTATTTTAAATAGTTGGGATTCACCTCAGTAAGTTTTGGATGATGGGTGATGACAAGCTCAAGGTGCTGTAATAAGTCTGATATAAAAAGATTAAAAAGGCAGTGTGCAAGTAAACAGCCTAGTTTAAGAGCATTATAAGTTTTGATTTTTTTAGATCGAGTAAGACCATCACCTAACTTGACCTGGACCCAAGTAAAGGCATAGAGGAGTATAATAGCATCCAACAATTTTCATGGAATGCCACATCCTACATGTTTTTTCCATAGTAGTACTTGAGGAACTGAATTGAAGGCAGCTTTTAAATCTATATTACAAATATATAGATTTTGCTTTTTTTTAAACAGCCCGTTCAGCTAATAAAGTGAGGATGAGCAAATTGCTAGTGGTAGATTGACCCTTACAAAATCTTGTTTGGTTTATTGGGATTATCTCCTGTAACACTGCCCAGTTTTCCAAATTGATCAATAAGTGGGAGGCGAAGACCTCAGCATCAACATCATTTAAGGTAATTAGCAGATAATGGGCAGGGTTATCAACTGGGCTGCTTTTGACAATTGGCTGCACAATGCTACCTTGCCAGGACACGGGGGCGATAGTCAATGCCATTACCTCATAAAACGCTGGAGTCAACACTTTGACCCAAATGTCAATATTGGCACGGAATATGCCATTAGGAAGCCTGTTTGGGCCAGGAGTCCCATTTGATCGACAGTGCTGCTTCTAGAATCCAAGTCATTCTCCAGATGCTCACTTGCTCTATGTATGACTTATTGATTTTCACACAATGGTAACACAAATCTGACCTTTTTGCATCTGAATCACACGTACCATACAGGTTGGTAATAAGCCATACCCAATCATCCTCCATAATATTAATAATGTGGGCCCTATTGCCTCCTCTTTCGAGTTTTTTAATGATCTCCCAAAACGTTTTTACATTATTTAGTTTGGAGGCATGTAATACTCTGTGCCATAGCGCTATTTGATAACATGATTTAGCCAACTGCACTTCTCATCTATATGACCTTCTTAGTTACCTCAATTTATCCTTAAGAGCATAGTAAGATTGCCGGTATCTATGGAAAAAAACTTTGCGTACATCTCTAGTAAGGGATTGTTTTAATTTAAGTAACTTAGATGAATAACATTTATTAGGGGAGGTTAGTGATGGATTCGTATTTCTTCAATTTTGTGCTGTATATTTTCCCACCAAGGGTGAGGTGATGTAGTTCCACTTATCTAACATTGAACCTATCCCCACCTCGCCCTGATCACTATCTTTTATCAAAACGTCTGCAAACTTGTTTTTCCAAATCCCATACCAGCCTTTTTCAAATTGTATGAATAATGCACCATATTCATAAGATCATTAGATTTATGATCACACCTTATTGGCAGTTGTAACATAAATATCTGAGGGTTGTGGGCACTTTCGAATCGCGGAGTCACCTTATATTCTACAATTTATGAGCCCAGTTTATCTGAAATAAAAGTGTAATCGATTATTGAACCATGCTTGGACTGTTTAAAAGATGGAACTAGCCTTGATTTGCACAAGGATTTTTCATTTAACAAAGTTAGCTCAATCTGGTGCAGAATGTTGCAACACATGTTTGTAATACCATTACTCCCCCTACATAAAGAGTTACAAGTGACCAGATGTAAATGAAAGTCACCAGAAATGATCAAACCGGCGTTAGAGTAACAAATGGTTAATGATCCTATGATGTCCCACAGGATGAACAACAGTGTCATCTTATTTTTCCTTGCACTTAGATAAACATTCAATATTATCATCATATAGCTGTTGTACTGTAATAAAACACATTGTAACCATTCCAACTACAAATCACTTACTTCTACTGTTAGTCTTATTTCAGTTGCATTATGACATGGGAGACCGCCCTTTACTCTGCCTAGTTTATTAGTGCGTATGTCTGGGAGATTAAATTAATTAGACCCATGCAGTGGAGTGACTTATTCTCTCCATGATTCTTGGATCATTCAAATTTCAAAGGTGTTTAAAAATGAGAGAGTATCAGGGCAGCCCAGCAAATCGGTTAACCCGTGGACATTCCAAGAAAATATTCTCAGTAGTATATCATTTCCACTTGCAACATGCAAAGGTCAGTCCTCATCACCTAAAGACACATTTGCAAGGGTTGCTGGAAGCCATGTCCAATCAGCCAATGGCATTTTTTTTGGGTTCACAATTCACAGGTGTGCACTCCTTTTAATATCTTAGTAACTAGGAGACCTGTATTGTAAACTGATTTATTCAATGAGCCAGTTGCACCTCTGATTAAAGGAATTTACTTTTTACTATCAACTTTGTTTTCTTCTTTTTCAGCTCTTAGAACTAGTGCTTCTAAAATGGAGGTATATTTTGAAGGGGTACATTTCTTAACCTTAATTCCCCATTCCATGAAAACAAAGCTTGAATCTACAATTTTGTTTGCTATTTCATTAGTAGTTAAAGTTGTTATAGTGGACTCATGAGATGAATTAAAATGTATTTGTTTAAGCTGGACGGAAAGGAGATCAGTAGATTTATCAAATGATAGATCAGTAATTGTTGAAATACGTTTTAGGATTGAGCTCTGATTCAAACTATCATGTATGTCCCTAGATTCGTATAAGGGGTGGAAAACTAATTTCAGGGCGTTAGAAGATTGATTTTCTGGCCTGATCCCCATAGGTATTGCTGGGCTTGGTGCACTGTTGGTGGCTAAATAGTTGGTTTGATGTCCTCCAGAAGATGGAGGTCTCTGGGTGACACCGGATCTGTTCCCACCAGCCATAAAAGCCCCATGCATGCTCTGAATAGCGCGACCTTGTGACGAGGACATAGCCTCATTGAGGGCATAACCTCATTATTTATAATTGGTTCAGTCAGTACTTGTAAATGACAGTCTATATGTCTATTTATATTTCCGTGACTCTGCTTGCTCTCTTACCTATTGTGAATACTGCTATCGTTTTGCATAGACACAGCACCTTTAAGAATGCCTACGACGTCAATAACGATTGCAGACTCTTTTTTTCCGCCCCTACGAAGGCTCTGTACCAGTGTCTTCAATAGAGAATTCAGGGGTATATTATCAAGCCTGGGCGATAAAATTATCGCCGCTTTTGTTGTGAATCTATCTAGGACCCTAATCAATATATCCCCGATTCATGCCCTTATGTGGTTATAATAAAACATATCCTTATAAAGGCATAAGAATCATGTCCATATTTAGGCATAGCCAATGCAGTCCAAATACGGCAAGGCTACTCCCATAGACTCCTACAAAGCACAACATGTTCTTTAAACAAACCAAGCCTCCAGCAGCCCAGGAATTCCCCCTGCTTTTGTTTTGATTTGCACAAGAACTCCTGGAGTCCAGAAATAACTGTTAGTTCTTAGTGACGTCTAATGTCCAACCTTACGTCAAACACGGCACCTTTCAGGTATAAATATACCAATGTTGCCTTAAGCAAACACACGGTGGTTTGGAGCAGAGCGGCTATCTACTTGCCCGAAGCCCAGCTGATGCGAGAGCCGAAGGGAGCCGACCCTTCCAATTGACGCACTGAGAGAGACGCTGTCTTTTCTCTTGCCGAGAAATCCAGCTCCGGTGTTTCCAGTCACCCTTGCGGGTTGCTGGGAGATCGAGTCCTGAGACACGAGATACAAGACCTCCTTCATTCTAGAACCAAGGTACGGAGCTGACTAAAACCTTAAGAGATTTCTTGATTCAGATTCTTGGCAAAAAAACAACTTAACTTAAACTGCAACTTACTTACTCCTTCCCACGTATTAGGCTTAGGTCAGGTACACCGGGGTAGGCGTATATTAGAAGCACCAGTTGAGTACGTTAGTCAATGTTTTTATGTATGTATATATTTTATCCGTTTTAAAGTATCATATGGCTAAGAAACCATATCAATGCTTTTACAGTATTATTTCATAATACTCCTTTTACTGTACGCACTCTACTTCATGATAAGTATTGCAATTGTGGCAACTCATTTCTCTTGCATGAGAAAGAAGACTGCTCAATAAATAACACCTTTTATTGAAAACGCCCGTCTCTCTATTTCTCTGCACTCTTGGTGAAATTAAGCATCCACGATTGACTGAGTGAAATAGCTGTCTATTGTTTTCACACGACTCTAGAGATATACTCTTTATTCTGAGGGAGCAAAGTTGTCATGTTTATGCGGTTGTCAGAAGGTAATCCCTTCTTGTCTATTCAGGGAAGTTAACTCATCCTTGTTTACTCGAGAAAGTTTCTAGTGACCTCTGAGCTAGCTGGCAAACCTAATTAAGTCTAATATAGTCGGTAGAGACCTAGATGACCTCAGTCCTACGTCTAAACTGCTGTTTATATTATTCCAATGCGCAGAGTCTATTCGGAATATAGGAACTACACCACACTTTATCGGCAGAAAACTGCCAATAAAGCGGCGATAATGGGCTTGATAATATGCTCTATAGAATTCCAATCGAAGCCCATGTTAGATGTATTCACATCTAACATGGGCTTCAATTGGAATTCAATAGAGCATATTATCAAGCCCATTATCGCTGCTTTATCTGCAGTTTTCTGCCGTTAAAGCAGCGATCATTTTATCGCCCAGGCTTGATAATATGCCCCTCAGATTGTTTGACTGAATAGAAGCTGAGGGTGTTTCTGCATTTTTGAGGGAATGGTTCTGCCTTTTTATTTTCTGACCAGTCGATTTGAAGATCGAATAGCATTTTCTGGTTTTGGCCGTTATTTTTAGAGGGTTTTTTTAGCTTTTAACCAGGCCTTCCGCAGCCTTAGCCCTTTTTCGTTTAAGGGGGTCCCGCTAGTGCCATTACCTAAGGCTGTGGAGGTTAAAACTTGACTTCTATCTATATTAACATTTCCTGATACAATAGAACGTTCGTCTGTTGCAATGCTGAGGCCCAAACCTGCTTCTGGCTACCTGAATGTAATTTTTAATGACTCATTTTTGTTTATGCAAATTGTGTGCATAATTTGCATTTACAGTTTGTTTAGCTAATACAGAACACTTCCTTCACCGCCATACTCCTCATGAACCAATTCAGTCATATTCTGTTTCCCAAATCAAACATCACAATCTGTTTAAAAGCAGCAAATAAATCAGACATTGTTAGGTATTCCGCCTGCCTCATTTTGCAAGTGCTAAACTCATTATAAAGGCCACCTATCACACCGATCCCCTCAACTCACAGAGCTAAGGCATATTTATTTTAATTTGGCCTGAGTGTGCACCATCTCTTCTAATTAGACAATTACTTACATTTCTGATGTCTCTCAGAAAGATGCCCTGTATACCATGTGAATTTACTTTTATGCTTTATAACAGCAGTGTAAATATATCTCAATGACGCTATTTTAGTAGGAAAACAGTAGTCCTACACTAGCTCAAATATGACAGGTTTTGAGGGGGTCTAAGATGCAGTTTAAACAACAAGAGCAAAGCTCGAGCTGTCTATGATATCACTCAGAATTCCAATGGAAAAAATCCCACTGGTTTATTTGTGTATATGCTTCCATATTCTGTGTACCCTGTCTGTTTCTAATACCTGAGCTGTCAATATAAAGGATGAGTAGAGGAGTCATGGGCAGGCGGAAGTATATAATACATTCCTGGCTCTGATCTTCACCCACAAATCTACCTGGCCACCTGATACCCTATTCCTCCCTCTCTGTGCATTCCTGAAAAGAGATTACAGATGTTTCACCCTCCCACCCTTCACTTAGGATGTGGTCTGCCTCTCACTCATATGAAATACATATAAATGGGACCCTCACCCACTTCCAACAGGGTCTAAATTAAAATATATTTCTCCTTTCCATCACCCAACGTTCTCTGCACTCTAACTTTGAAATACTTTTTGAGCATTGGCTGCTCCAGCTCTATGTAAACCTTATGGAAGGTGGAGAAGTAGGTTCCAGCACAGCAGCCTTCCCATGCTGTTCTCAAATCTACTGGGACATGCAGGAGAGAAAAAATAGGGAGAGGCCTTGTTCACAGTTTTTGCCCTTCTGACAGTTTTTAGCCCTTCTGTCTTTTCGGGTCTGTGGAGCTCCAGTGGAAGTGGCAAAAGACATTACAGGTGGCACTGCAGCAGCTGGCTCTTTTTTGCTTCCCTCTGGTCAGTAGTGCATTGGGGGAGGAGAAAGAGATGTTGTAAGTAGAATCATTTCCAAGTCCTCCCTTGTCTGATGAGATCTATCATGTCACTGCACTGGTAATCAACTGTAGTGACCAATGTTCCCTCTTGTGTTTTTTGGTGTATCACCATACAGGGTCTGTATGCACACTTTTCAGAACTGTGTGCACATCCGAGACATACCAAGCATCATTATGGCAGCAAACACTCTATCTCTAATAATGATGATCAACAGACAACTCATTTCTCTTTAATTGTTGTATGAAATGAGCTAAAAGGAAAAATTGTAATAATAAGATTACAAATTTACTAGTGAAAAGGCAAAATATTTTAGCGAAGGTTCACATGGTGGGGGCAGGGGACTCATGAAAAAGTTCTGTGGGCACACCCACATGTATCACTGCCTTGAGGTCAATATTGCTTTATGCCCTCATTTTTTTTCTCAATCAGCCAATGTGACTCCCGTCAGAGCAAACATTGAAAACTGTTTTGCTTGTTTTGGGGTCATTGGACACTCAACCTTCCATAAATCAGCAAATAATTGTCATCCACTGATAAGGGGTATTCATTCAGGACATTAGCAAGTGAGTTAGGCTCGATAGTGGGGTTTGGTCAGTGTGTGTGTTATGGTTGCATGTTGAAGGGTGCCAGCCTACTCCTCGATGGATGGATGCTCAGTGCCATATACTGAGCAAGTATTCTGGTACTTGCAGGCTAAATTCCAAGAGCAATTTCCTTCATTTGAAGGGCAGCAGGTATTGTCCTGGGTTGTATGTCCTTGTATGCCATTCTGAGACCCTACTGGCATGGAAATGGCACTGCTGCTAATCATCCCTCCTTTCCGATGAAACATTACAGGTGGAATATATTTCTCTGTACAAATCTGCAAACAAAGAAATACCCTACCATAAAAAATAAGGACAATAAGTAACCATCTAGAATTCAGAAATGCAATTAACATTGGCTTTCCCCTAAAACATGATTCGACCTCTGTCAAACCATATACAATGTCGTTGTCAAGTGGACAGTAATGCTTGAGGTGGTTTGCCATTGTACTAGTGACTTAAGCCCACAGCAAGTGGAATGGGCCATAACACTATACATTGCCCCTGTGGTGCTCGAACCACGGATCATACAGGCAGCATCACTGTCAACATCTGTTTATTAAAAAATCTGTATTCTTTTGATAAATACATGTATGCACAAACTCTTTTTCTTATCACACTCTCTGCACCGCCCATGCTTATGCACTCTCAAAGACCTATGCAACAATTCTATCATGCATTCAAACCTCACACACAACACTCAGTATTTCCCCCATAGCTCAAGCTGGAATCAAACAGTTTAATAAAACACCCAAAGGTCACTTATGCAGCTGTAGAAAATCAGTGTGAGTCCATGATCTCATCAAGTCAATGAAGCACTGTATCAATTATGCAGATGGAGTAGTGCTTACTCAGCAGTCGAGAAAGTGCTTTAGAACTCGCAGTGGGAAAGGAAAGTGCTATAGAAATACCTCTGTAATAAAATACAACCACACGAAACACTAATAAAAACTAAATGACTGCATCAGAAAACAAACTGCACACCAGTGTCCAGTTGAAGCAATATGGTCTAGGATGTCTGCTACACACCAAGCCCTTTAAAAGATTATCAACATCAGCTAATGGCTGTTGTAAAAAGTAGAATGCCTGGCAGTGCTTTGCTGAAGTAAACACCTCAGAGCAATGTCATATCAAAGGTGTGTTTCAGGTTTCTACATGACATCATGTCACCAAGGCTGTAATGCTTCAATGTTGGACTTTTCTTGTTACCAGGTATGTTAGTTCAAATTGTAAACTAGGACCACAACACACAGAAAGCACATGGATGTTGAACGAAAATCCCACTTTTTGTTTATCAATGTGCTCAACAGTATCTCGAAAGAGGAGCTATTAAAGCCAAGAGGTACTAGAAAGAGCTAAGTCATGGTATATGTGCACATTTTGAGTGGGATCTGATGGCGCAGTAAGCTTTGTATCTCAGTCTTCGGCTATTGTCATTAAATAACCTCTGCACTTTTCGTATGGTCTTTGTTTGTACATAAGGAGAAATTATAAAGAGCATTCTCCTACATCAAACACCATGAACAGTCAAGGCCATTTAGGGCTTCACAATAATCAATAAAGAGAGTCCACGGTCTCCCTTAGGTGTCCCCGGGGTGGGGGCCATGTAACTATAAGCAGAGACCTTATAAAAATGTTTTATATGCCCTGGTGAGGGAGAAACTGCCCATTTCATTTTCCATATTGTAGATACTTAGCCCCGTAGGCTAGGACTGAAATATTTCATTTGGGTACAACTATTGCTAGAAAAGGAGTGAAACTCATTCAAGGACTTTAAAGATTGGTATTGATAAATCCAACAACTTGCCACTGAAGACTTTATCAGAACTAGCACAGAAGAGAAGTTATAGAACTTTCTCCTCTGTAAACCAAAATCCAGCCTTCAAGTGGGCTCTACTGATTGGCCAGCCTAAACAAGCTTAACTAAGCTGCTTTGATTAGGTGATAAGTGGCCGGGTCGGAGCAGAGGTTTTCTGATAGAGAGAGCTCCGAAGCTGAGGAGGATGACTGGGTAAATCACACTGAGCTCAAAGAGAGAGCATATCAGGATGGAATGCCAGGAGTACCTACCCTCACATCCTGTGCCCCTGCCAGATGGCAGGTGTAGGACAGGAATTTTCTGAGCACAGGGAGAGGAGAGCTAATGGAATTGAGCCACAATATGGGTTGGTTTAGCCAGCTCATACTCCTCTGGAAAGGAGTCATCCATGTTGGATTTTTGGAAGTGCAGCACTTTGCGGGACAAGGAGATGGCACACTTTGGAGGAAGTTGTCATGCTTTTGGGCGGCACCCGGCATCCTATTGGACAGAGGTCCCCCTAGCTTGTTGCCCCAGAACACTGAATAAATATGTGAGAGCTGCATAGTCTCTCAGATCTGCTGCCTGAAACTACAAAGAGAAGGAGGACTGCCCTGCTGGAATCTGGATTTGCACCCAATGGTCTTCACTCTGACTGACTTATTCCCCTTGCTTAATCTGATACTATAGCGCTGGAAACTGTACCTTTCTCTAAAACAGATTAAGGAGTGGCTTCCCTGTTAGCTACAGGTTAACAGAATCTACCTGCATCATCTCCACAAAGAGTAGCCATCCTGGATTGTGTCCAATTGCCTTTTAAGGATATGTTAGAAATAGGCTGTCACCTTAGAGTATAAGGACAAATATTACAATAATACAACAAACCTTTGAATCACACAATGTTACTTCACATCTATTAAACTCCCACAATATTTTTAAAACATATATGTTATGCCACTCGAGATTTATCACAGGTACTACATTTATTTAAAACACTTGTATACAATTTTTTCATATCTTTAAAAGTCACAAAATGTATGTGACACAATCTTTTTACTTAAGAACACAGTTTACATGAAATACAATAAAATGTGAACATCACACAATGCAAAATTTCTAAAAAGAGATTGACAGTACACTTTGTCATTCGTACATGTCCTCTGGGAGAATTTAATGACTAGCCCTTGATGTACTAAATCTTACAACATATACAGAGCCAAGTTTCCCATGGATTATGCCAAAATAAGGGTCAACGCGTTTCGATAGTTTCTGTTAATGTTCCATCTTTTTCAAGACCATAGTTAATTCAAGTCTCTCTGTCCACCTCGTTATATAGCCACTGTAATTATCCTGATGAGTGAAGGTAATGTGCCCCTAATGAAGTTCATCACAATTATTTGAACAATGCGTTACCCCTCCTTTCTATTGCTGTGTTTTCTTTCGATTCAATAAACCTCTGTTTCAGGTTAAGGATCACTGCTGTCTCTCACAGTTTACTCAATTAATGCGTCACTTCTCTTGAAAGCATTGTAATCCCTTTCACCTTCATTGGCCTTAAATTAATATTCCGTAGACATTTTTCCTGTGTACGCGCTCCCAACCACTCCCATTCAACAGCTGAGGGACTGTAGTTTACAAGCCTCCTTTAGCTTGTAGCATAAATCAGCTTCCATTCAGCAGAGTGTAATGAACGTTATCCCTTTCATTTCAAACTAAATGAATCACCATGGTTTACTGTAAACTGCGCGCCTGAGCGGGTGCGCACGCCTAGGTTTCCCTCCGCGCAGACACCTACAATCAGCGCGCACTCCAAAGGATTCCACTGCATTCATTTAATGCTTCACTGGAGCCTTTGAAGTGCTGCTGATGGTGATGACGCTGTGCTTCCAAATGCTTTTTAAAGACGTGTTTTTTGTCCTTAGAAATAATAATGGGAGTTGTTTAAATACCTGCTGGACAGCGGGAGAGAATTGCCAAAGCTTTCTCTGCAGCCAGAGACCAGTCTGCCACATACACACACCTCTGGCTCCTCCACCTTTTGTTTTCTCCTTCTCTTTCTTTGCACCTCGTGGTGACACTTTTTTAGCTGCAGCGTCACATTTGCTTGTCTGAGGCGCATGGATCCAAAGGCTGGTCTCAGTTCAGCAACATTGTCTGCTATTGTTCTAGCCATGCACCTCCGCAGTGACTCATTAAACGCTAAACACCGCTTGCTGCACTTTACATCATTGCTTCTCACCAGACCACCTCTTGAATTCTCCAGCGTTCCTCTTTTTTTGCACTTTGTGGCGTCACTGGCTCCGGCTGTAGTTTCACTTTTTTTTTCCCAGATCTCATTTTGTAAACTGATTTAATCCAGTACACACATTCAGCTGTTATTGTTGGTCAGTGACCTCTGCAGTGACTATAAAACGCTCGCTACATGCTGCCATTCACATTCGTCTCCCCCTCCAGGAACTGTGTTATTCCAACCACCACGTTTCTAAACAGCAATTAAAGACTCAGCAGCGGGGTTGTTTCTAGAGTTTGTGAGGTCCAGGTTAGACAAGAAGCATGCAAGTGCACTTTTTTAATTTCTTTTATTGGTGCAACACGTTATTGCCAACAGTATACACTTGACAAAGTAAAATATGAACAAATAACGCAAATGTTTTGAGGCTTAGCAGAGAGTTCACTTTAAATGGTGCCTGAAAAGGCATGCCCATGTACTTAGTACTTGAAAGGTCATCAGGCATTTAGGGGCATTTGGGGAGTAATTTCATAATATGACTTACCTGATTATAAAAACAAAACTGCAAGTACTTTGGAATGTGAGCCTGAAAGCAAGAACTTGCAGGGTACTTCCCAAACAATAAGCCCTTACTCACAAACCAGTTTCCTGAGTGCTCCCACTCACCTCAGAGACAGTTCCAGAGAGCCCAAAATGGAAACCTGAAAACCATTCCCAGGGTTTGATTGGGGCCACAATTAGGCCTGGGCAGCCAACAAAAAAGTGGCCCACATTCACAGATTGCAACCTTTGGCAATACACTACTTGGTTAGGATCATGGAGCTAAATATTGTCAAACTTTTGCAGTAATGAAAGTAATTAAGGCTTATAGCTCCAGTACTTTCATTGGAAATTCACATTCCAATGGAAAAAATATACCTTGAAAGCTCAAAGCTATGAAAAATACTAGGAACTCATGTTGAATAGATTTTTTAACCCTAATTTTGCTGTGGATGGTTTGCTTAATATTCGCTGGAAAACAGGACTTGGCATAGACCTACACTCTATTTTACACTCAACTGTGCCTTTTAGTTATTCACTCTATTTTTTACAGCATTTAAGAGAGGCCCTTCAATGCTCAGAGACTGGTGAAAGGTACATCATTTTTTTTGTTTTACCTGCTGCTAGCATCACGAGTAAGTTCTGACAAATGGAATGATGCTAGTGTGTAAATGCAAAAATAAAAATAACTTGTATCACTTCCTCATATACATGCAGTTTTATATAGCGTGAAATTGGCTCAGAGGTATTGGAGCACTTTACATGAGCACTGATAACATTAAAGAGGTTGAGATTAATTGTTTTGGCCTGTGTAGATTAAGTGATTTGCCCAGAATCACAGGATGTTGAACTGATGCTGGGACTCAAAACCGGTTTCCCACTTTCAAAGTGGGTTAAGGCCACAACCGCTCCCCTTTGACTGCAGGAATTGATTTCTGCAAGGCAAAGGAGAACAGCAGAAACAAATGGATCTATTCCTGCTCCATGCAGGGGAGGGAGACAAAAAATAACCAAATATCCCCCTTGCTGGTCCACACCAAGCCCCCACCACCTGCTCCAGTCCTCTCTCCTGTCCCAGTGCCCTGCAAAGCAAGTGCTAATGATGTCCCATCAGCAGCTTCTTGAGCCCACTGTCACACCTGGAGGGAAAGACTGGGCACACACACCTCATGTGTGACAGCTGAAGCAGCCTATTGTATTTCTGCCTCTGAAAATGAAACAACCTGACTTAATGTGCATTGTGTCAAGCTGCTTAAATGTTTACAAAGGCTGTAACTACAGCCTTTGGTGTGCCGTTGCAGTGGAGACTGATCCAGCCACAACAAAAACGACCCACCAATGGGACTCAACGACAGGCCTATCGGCCGATGGCCAATTACCCACCTTGCAAATCCAAGGCTGCCCATTCCAGACAAACCAGCCCCAGCGTGCTATCTGTCAGTTCATTCTAGAGATATGACAATGTCACCTTCTGGGGCATTTCAGCAAAGTTAATCTTGAATCAGATAGTCCTTTCTAAAAAAGTAGATGCCCACCCCTGTACTATATTCTCAACCCATTCAGGAATGGTGCTGGGGATGATATTACTATCTTATGCAGTGTTGTGAACCGTTTATGTAATCTCATTTATTGTATGCAAGATAAGATTGACATTTTAGCATCTAAAGTGCATAGGGTAATTTCTAATCCAAGCGCATGCTCCAATTGTAGCCTAGACAAAAAACAGCAGAGCATTGCACTTGAGGACGAGCAAAGGCCAATAACTCCGCATTCTGTGATACAACAATCTAGGGGTAGTATGCTGAGGAACGTCGATACGCCTCACAGCAAAGCTGTTAAAGACAGGGATGGGTCATTAAAATCCTTGCCTGTGAAAATCCCTAAACTCAAGTCCTATGAACCAGCAAAAAAAGGTGGGAACCCAAAGCTTAATGTTAGTTCTGCAAACAGCCCCAATATTTTAATGCCCCCTCCTAGCAAATTGACAGACAGAGGTCCCTCTCTACCCTGCCGGATCCCCCCCGATTTATCCAAAGTATATATGGTGAATGTCCCAAAATTGAGCCTAGGGAAGGATATAGAAACTAAAGATTCCCTGACAAATAAAGCTATTCATTGGATCAGGCATACCAGAGGATGCCGATCCGTGATAAGGGAAGATAACTCTAGGGCCACAAGGTTGTCGTACCCAGGAAGTAGAACTGACTGTATTGAACTCACTTTCAAGCACGAAAACCTGGTGCAAAACTTGATATTATTAGAGTTCAGATCCTGCTCCCCGGACCATTCCCTCATTCAAATGAGATCCTCACTCCCACAGCAGTGGGTAAATGCTAGGGGAATTCAATCACCAGGTACAGGAGTGGGTGAGTCGTGTCTGGACTCTAATGATTGACTGTTGTCAGATGGTACTAATCTCAATTTCCTTGGTGACATGGTACCAGACACTCCAACCACGATACGAGGCATCCCTCTAGGAACCCCTTGCACAATAGTAGATCTCGGGGTGGACATTGGGGGTGATAGCCCTCCTGATCAGAGCCTTGATGTAAGTTTTGTAAAGGGTTTTGACACATTCGGTTCTATCATGTCCTGGAATATTGCGGGGTTGAGTGCCAAGATGCAAAGCCCAGAGTGGGCGCTGTTCGTTAATCAATTCACCATATGCATATTCCAAGAAACATGGCTACTAGACCCCCAACACTTCCCAGGGTTCTTAAACTATAGTGTTCCGGCCGAAAAAAGTGACAGAGGGTGACCCTAGGGTGGTTTAACAATCTGGGTCAAACAGGACTCTGGAATCATCGTAAAAGAGTTCCCGACGAATCATAAGGGCATTCAGATTGTATCTCTTACATTTAATCAGGCTAAATCCCTAGACATCTACAATGTGCATGCTAGGAGCACAGGGGGGAAGAAGTCTGGCTCATTTTGCTGCCCTTGACGACCTCATTGACAAATTCTCCGCACATTCACGTGTGATTGTCGCAGGAAATTGGTATACCAAGGAATGTAGGAAAGCTCGAAACGAACTAGGGCAGGCTATTAAAACCGGATCTAGTGCCAATGTCCGTTTTACAAGGAGCGTGTACAAAACCGCTATTCAAAAATCCAAGCGTGCTTGGGACGAAAAAAAGTGGGGGAGCTTAAGGAGGCTAGCGCAACCAAGAACTCCAAGCAATTCTGGAATTTGTTGAAATGGGGATCTGAAGGCCGCCCAGAAAACCCCCAAAATTGGGTAGCCCAAGATGAGTGGGTGGCACATTTTAGGCCCCAAAACGCTAAAGGCCCGGAACTGCCCTCAGAACAAAGAGATGGGGTCACATACACGCCCTGGGTGGAAGATTTCTTTACTATTCAACATGCTCTGGATTCTATTACACCTGGCAGAGCGCCAGGAATAGATGGTATTCCAGCTGACATCTTCCTACACGATAGAGAACACTGGGGAAAGTATATATTATTACTGCCAAACATGATAGCCAAGGGATTGCCTATACCTGAATCCTGGAATGGGGCGGAAATAATTCCTGTCTTTAAAAAGGGTGACAAGTCACTTCCAGGTAATTACCACCCCATCAGCCTGATTGACACCATTCAGAAGATCTATGGCAGACTGGTTTTAAACAAAGTTCAGGAGTGGGAGCGCGAGACGAACATTCTGTCCCACCTCCAAGCAGGATTCAGAGTCTGCATAAGTACAGTCGACCAAGTTTTACATTTTGCCATGCTTTATTGGAAGACTGTTCAATTGGGGGTGGGGAGCTTATATGCTGCCTTCATTGATCTGAGGGCAGCCTTTGATCTCGTCCCGCGCACAAACCTGTGGCTCGTACTGAATGACATGGGCATGCCTCCTGCCCTTCTTTCCCTGATTGTCAAACTACACGAGCACATCTATGCCCATGATGAGGCCCTCCTGGAAGTGTTACAAACCAGTTCCCAGTAGAGAGGGTTGTGCGCCAAGGTTGTGTGTTAGCCCCGACCCTTTTCTCTCTCTATATTAACAACGTGGCAAAGGTTTTGATGGAGGCAAATGTCGACGCCCCAATTTTAGCAGGCTCTAAGGTACCAATTTTAATGTTCGCCGACGACTGTCTCATTATTTCCAAGACCCCCAGTGGCCTGCAAAAAGCACTTGGGATCTTCGAAGCCTTTTGTATTAATTACGGGCTGGAAATAAATGTTTTAAAATCAAAATTTATATGCTCTTCCCAACTCGGCTGCGTGTTGAATACGAGGATCGGACGTTTTTCTTTGATCGCCCGGAGAGAGTGAGTGACTGGCTTGATACATTGCCTACACAGCGTGATCGCTCGGAACATTCTGGAGGAGCTGAAGGTGGCCCGCTGGAGCAAGAATGAGCAGTGGTTCCTGGTCTCCGGACATTGTACATAACTTGCAGCTGTGGTTCGATGACTTTTATACTTGCGTTACTTATGGTGGGAGACCCAGGGGTGGCGGGGGGAGTGGGACTCTTTCCTCCTCTGGGTTTCTTTTTGTAGACTAGTTTAATGTTAGGGCGACAGGCACACTGCAAGTTGGGGTGGCTTTCGAGTCTAACGCAGGGGTGCAGGGTGGGGGGGGGTTGTATCGGGTGTTTATCAGGGGGCGGGGGGGTTTGGGTATGTTTTCTTTTCTCTCAAGGCAACGTATTGTCTTACTTATGGATCTGGGTGTTGTGTTTGCTGTGGGGTGGGTTCTGCATTCACTTCTGGGATGGTTACTGTGTTAGAATGTTGACGGGTTGGGGGATAGGATAAAACGTGGGGTAGTGTTGCAGCTGCTGACACGCCTCTCCCCTGATGTAGTGTTAATGCAAGAGACACATCTGATCGGAAACACATGCCATGCTATGAATCGGCGAGGATATCATCTTGTTGCACACTCCGGATTCACTACTGGTTCTAGAGGGGTGGGTATATCAATTAAGAACTCCCTCCCCCTGGAGGTAGACGACATAATCCTCGATGACAGGGGGCGCTATGCTGCTCTCACTGGTAGGTGGGAGGGGAAGACTGTTTCACTGCTTTCTGTATACGTCCCTCCTGGTCTGCAGACTACGACTTTTGCTGATTTGGGGAGAGTAGTGCTGGGCCTTCCGGATAGCGTTCTGGTGATGGGTGGAGATTTCAATTCTGTCGTCTCTGGTAGGGAGGACCGCTACCCACCCAGGGACCTTACGAGATCACAGTCTTGGCTGAGTGGCTTTCTGGAAACGCTGGGACTGGTAGATTGCTTGAGGCTACTGCAGCCGAGACAGGCGCAATACACCTTCCACTCTGGTGCTCACGGTAGTCACTCTAGCCTTGACTATGTCTTGATGCCAGCAGCACAGGCATCGTCAGTTAGGGAAGTTAGACACCTGGCTCGGGGTATCTCAGATCACTCTGTTCCGTGGCTTTCGATGGACATGAGGATGGGGGCTGAGGGTCGAGTGGCCCCGATTAATCCCTGGTATCTCCGTAACCCCAAAACCCGGGCAGAGTTGGTTAAGTCTCCGGATCTGTATTTTGCTGAGAATATGGGGTCTGTGTCCTCTTCTGTTTCACTGTGGGAGGCTTTCAATACAGTCATCCGTGGACAGGCGCTATCGTTAATCGCTGGTGCCAAGAAAAGCAAAAATGAGGCGATTGTCCGCCTCGAGACTGAAATAGCTGAGTTGGAAGGGGATTTGGAGTTGGATATTACTCATGATAGGGTTCATGTCCTCAGTCTCAAACAACTTGATTATAGGGCGTTGGTGACGAACGCTGCTAGAGTCATGAGTAGAGAGCAGCAGGGACGGCTATATGATGTGGGGGACAAGGCTGGGAAACTGATTGCTTGGTTAGACAGAAGGGAGAGAGCGAGTCGTGTGGTTCCTGTGATTGAGAGAGCTGATGGAGTGCGAGTGACTGACCCTGTTGAGATTGTTGAGTGTTTTGCTGAACACTTTCGAAATGTGTATTCCCCAGTCTCCGATAGACTAGAGGAAGACTCACATCTGCTGTTACGAGACATTGCATTGCCTTGCCTGTCGGATTCAGATAGGGACCTGATGGACGCAGCACTTTCGGTTGACAAGGTGGCACTCGCTATTCGTTCGGTCCGTTCGGGAAAAGCTATGGGCCCTAATGGTCTCCCCATCGAGCTTTACAAGCTGCGTCCTGACAAAATGGCGCCGTATCTTCGTGATATGTTCCTGGAATCGTGAGACATCGGCTCCCTCCCCCGTGATCAGCAATTTGCGACCATTGTGGTGATTCACAAGGAAGGGAAGCCACGGGATCGCTGTGCATCTTATAGGCCTATTTCGCTTCTAAATGCGGAACCCAAGATCCTCGCAAAGTTGCTGGCAAACTGCTTGATAAAAGTTATCAGTGACCTGATCCATCCGGATCAATCTGGTTTCATTCCACATCGTAATACAGCATTAAACTTGCGGCGCTTACATGGCGTTCTCGCGAGAGCAGCGTCACTGCGTGAACCGGCCATCTTGGCTTCCTTGGATGCTACGATGGCCTTTGATACAGTGGAATGGCCGTATCTTTGGGCTGCCCTTGCAAAGTTTGGTTTTGGTCCTGGTTTCATTGGCTGGGTGAAACCTTTGTATGTGGAACTGATAGAGCGCGCGAGGCCACCCGAACAATAGTTTTCGCCGTTTCCGGCTTCAGGGCCCATATACTTTCAAATCACCATATACATCGATCGGGTGACTTCACGAGCTCTACCAAGTTGATGTGTGTGTGTTCCCTGCTAATAATTTTCAGTGCACCCGACTTACCATCCACCGATGCGGGTACCTAATGACCACAATGAATCAGGGAGCTAGCTGTAAAGGAAAGGCAGCAAAATGCAAACCCAAACAATAACATTCAAATACTGTTTAAATGACCACGGACAACTGGAAGTTTTAAAATGTTTATCTAAATTCAATATTTTCTTGCATGAGGTACAGTAAAATAAGGCAATCAATAACCAAGATAATGTAAATTATATAGGCATAAAGAAATAATGACAGGGTAATCATTCAAATGTAATATGAAATGCAGATGGAAAATACTATAAAATCTCAGAAATGTTTAAGCATGGACAGTTTATGCATGAATAACTATGGGAGGGCCTATAAAGAGTAACACGCTTCACTTAAGGTGAATGGGCCTTTGAATAATCTAGGCAATGAAGTTCTAGACCATATCATAAAATTACAGACTGCAATGCAAAATATAATTTCTAACCAGTGAGAAGACATAGGAACAAACTTATGGAAAAATATGTAATTGACTTTCAATAGTTGCGGAAAAGCATGGAAAATATAACATATGCAATGATGAACTTTATTAAAGCAAAAGTTAGAAATTCAGAAGGTGCAAGATTTTAAGAGTTTCAGAGCAATATTTACCTAGAAAGGTGTGGAAACCAAACCCTGGCCACGGGTTAGTTAAGGACAGGAAACCCTCAAGGAAGGATACCCCTCAAAGGACAGCAGGTGCAGAATGGACACCCAGGACAGGACAGGATACCCTCGGAATAGGAATCAGGACAGGACTCTCAGGACAGGACAGCAAACCCTCAGGACAGGACCCTCTTCAGGACAGGACCGGAAACCCACAGTTCGGAAGCAACGCCTGCGCTCCACCCGTTCTGCAGCTATCGATCAAGACCCCGATTGAGTCAGCGAACTCCCAGCTAAGTGCTTGCCAGCACTTTAAGGTTCAGTAGAACCTCAGTCTATGGTCAAATTCGGACAGAGTGCTTCGCAGCGCTCTGTATCTTCAGTCACCTATTGAGTGCGTTGGGTCAGTGACAGGTCAGCTAAACCAGACAAGTCGGACGGTTCACTAGGTGAACCCAGGGTAGATATACAGTTTGGGGTCAGTGTACCACCCCCCAATGTTGCAAAGTGTCAGAATCCTTCAATTTGGATTGGTCCTAAGGTAGGATTTGGGTAGCACACCAATCACGATATAGAGTTTCAAGCCTACATTTGCATAATAGGGTACCGCCTAACTAGATTGGGGTTCTCATGAGAACTGGTGCAGAAATACAATGGCAACTTTAACATTGTTGCTCTGTGAGCACATGTGATTGGTTCAGCCGAGTTTTCGGGTTGTTCTCAGGAGCATCTTGCTCATCACTGCCAACTGGCTGAGTTCCATCATTCAAGGTCTGGCTCTGGCTTGTCAGGTCGCGCAGGCGCAGAAGGACCTCCAAAATGGTTCTCGGCACAGACAAACCCCATTCCCCGCGGTACATAAAAAGTAAGCGAAAAACAAATTAATACATAATAATGTCATTATGAAAATACATCACAGGATTTGTACTCTCGACTCATCATCAAGAAATAAAACTATTGCATTAAAATGTTAGCTACATTGACACAGTCACAAGAGCAGTGGCACGAGCAGTACCACATGATAAGCACAGCTATGAATTACGCATGCGCATAACTTTCCCTCCACTTCTGCAGACGCGTCAGGACACGTGAGTGTGGCTGACGCATGCGCAGTAACTAAATACAAGCGGCGGCCATTTTAGGTGACTTGGGTAAATTATTTTAGTAAAACACATGTGCAAGCTTCACTATCTATGTTCAAACTCAACATAAACGTTAATAAAACATACATTTGTTACCTTATTACACAAAAACGAGGTTCTTGACTTCGGCAAGCCGCAAAATATGCGAAGCTTTGCTTCATCAATCCCCTCTTTGATGATATTTACTATCATCACAAATTATAATGGAACCAGATGCCAACTTTCTCTCACACTTTATAAAGTTCTATTTCTTCCAGCAACCGTTCTAACTTTTCTCTCTCAGTTTTAGCAGGGTGAGAAGTCTTCACCTTTTTGTATATCTGATCATTCACTTCCTCTAATTCAATCTCATCCACACTTCGTTTCACTCCTCTTGCATTTACCTCGTGCTTTTTGGTGCGCTTGCGGCATTTACAGCATAAGAAAATGGAAAGTATAATAAGACCTATAATACCAATTGGCATCAGAATTTTGAACAATAAGCTTTTACCTATGCTAGCAAGCCAATGACCTACATTTGAGAGACCATCTACCAGTCTCTTCCAGGCACTATCAACCTCGAGTGGTTTGAGTTCCTTTGCCAAATTAGTAATGTTTTTCACATATCTTTTGATCTGTACACTTTTATCCGGAATATAAGTGCAACAATGTTGCGCCTTCAACATCCGGCAGACTCCGCCCTCTTTCGCTAATAAGGTGTCAAGAGCAAGTCGATTCTGCAAAACCATTGATCTGATCGCAACCATTTCAGTATTGACCAGCAGAAATCCATGAGCTGTTTCAGTAGACAGTACATCTACTATAGTAGACAATTTGCAAATTCTGTGAGTGTTCAGAACCACTCCCACTCCAGGTATCAGTGCACTGAAAATACTACCCATAATTTCACCTATACTTTCTCTTTTACTACGCACTAAGCCATTAGTATCTTCATTGCTTCCAGCTTTCCCATTCACATGGTATATTTTCGGGAAGACAATGCCAAAGTAGCAGCTTCCATACCAGTGATCCGGCAATTTGAAATAAGCCTTGTCCCCACAAATATAATAAATTCCAGGAAACACAGGCTCTGACCCATTTTTGAAACCCCAACCTCCAATTACCTTGTAATTATGTTCGCATTCACTGGAACCAATGAAAACATTATTATAATAGCTAGTCTTCTCGCGGTGAAGACATAGCTTGCCTTTCTTTTCAAAATCCAGCAACAGAGCAGGACCCGCTCCACCAGATGAGGTGCCTTCCATGTTCTCTGCCCACTTTGGCTTTTTCTGACTTTCGTCATTAGCCTTCTTTTGAATTTGAATTCTTCTTTTCTCTGCCATGTTCAGGAACATCTTTTCCTGCTCACGCAAAGAACAAGTCAAGTTATCTCTGTGTGCGTCTGCTATGTCAATGTTACCTATAGTCAGAAAGTAGTCTCCCATATATCTTATGGTGTCACTTTTGGTATGTACAGGATTCAAGTTCCCACGTATAGGAAGTTCAGAAAAGATCACGTCATTGTTAGAGTAATAATACTGTAACGGTCCTCTTTTGTAAAACAAACTAGCTAAAATGCTACAGGAGATTCCATATGTCAATGGCAGGTGATGGTATGTCCCGCCTTCAGCCACAGAAGTAGGTAGCTTCATGCAGACATAGCAATCTTCAATTTCCATAGTCTCTACATAGTGTATTAATAAGTTTGCGAAAACATTTAAGTGTGTCTTGTTCTTAACTCCATGATAATGTAGTCCTCCCTCATCTGATGCTTCTAAGTTCTGTTTTGTTTGTCTCAGGGCTCTTTCATGTCGTGCTACACTCTGTGTTGTTAGCTCCTCACTGTCAGTATTTACAACTTCAGTAGGGACAATGTTAGTATCTTTACTTACAGCAAAGGGAATGAAAATTGTTAATCCTATCCAGATAACTATCAATACTACTACACTACATATACACACCTTGCAACACGTCTTAAAACGGCTGCATCTAGGTCTACCATTCACTGTTGAATCAGACATTTTGGCTCAGAAGGAGTTTCTCGAACCCCTCTTTTTGGCTTTACACAATTAGCTTACTTTGTGCAAATTCACGGTGGTTCGTCTTCTTCTTCAGCTGAGTACTCTGGGACGGGCTCTCCGTCGCTCACGTCAGTTATATCAAGATCTTCAAGTTCTTCCAAAACCAGTGTCCATTCAGGAGACTTGTACTTTTTGTTTTGTCTTTTTATTCGTTCACTCCTTCTTTTGGAAGAGTCTTCTTCTTGCTCTGCTATCCGAGCACTTCTTCTTGCTTCTGCACGTTTTTCTTCCACTGTCTTTATCCTTAGTCTCAATCTTTTTACAAACCTAGGCTCAAGGTTGTTTCTTTTCTTTAGTCTCTTAGTCGGTACTTGGACTTCACTTTCTTCTCTTATTCTCCTGTTCTCTTTATCTTGTGGTAATTCTTCTCCACTTTCTTCTTCTACTTCCCCTATCTGGCTAGTTCCAGGGCTAGCATCAAATTCTTCTGCCTGGTTGCTAATCTGGCCTTGTTCAGGAATATTTTGATTTTGGCTTTCGATTGTCTTTGTTTCTGTTTCTGTTTCCTGAACCCGTTCTTCTAACCCTCTCTGATCCTGTTCAAGCACTTCGATCTCTTGATTTTCTTCTGCTCGAACTATCACTCTATTTCTAGTCTCTCCTTTATCTGCATCAGGTGTTAGCGGTGGTGTATCGAACACCTGCTCTGTCCCTGGCTGACCTTCTCCTTCCTCAGTTTTGATGTGAATCTCAAGCGGCTGAGGTTCTTCGCCTGTGCCTTGCTTTTCCTGACTAGTCCACTCTCTACCTTCACTAAGTCGCTCTCTTGTTCTGATAGGATCTTCGGTCAGATCAATCATCGGTATCCATTCTTCTGGCCATATGCTTGGCAGCTCGTCTTCAGCTACTCCTGGCTCAGTTTCCTGGACCTCTTCAGCAGGCTGGATTCTTGGCAGTTCGTAGTCAACTACTCCTGGGCCAACGTCTGCTGTTCCTGCAACCTGACTGGTGCTGGGCTGCTCGTTGTCAGCTGCTTCTGGACCGGCTCCTGCAGGGTCCTCTGCTGGTTGCCCTTCTTCTGCAAATTCTTTGTCTGGTAATACCTTCTGGGTGTGTCCAGCGTGGATCCACTGGGGAACACCTGCGACCTTCACTGCAGTGGTTGTTACCAGGATTACTTGGCGTTTCTTTCCCCACCTTGGTGCCAGACAATTAGATCGAGTGTGCTTCTTTATTTTGACCCAGTCTCCTGGAACCAAGTTGTGGAGAGGAGTCGTTGGATTGAGGATGCCGTCGTCTCCAATCTGGCGAGAGATAGAACGCACTTGGTCACCCAATCTTCTGCAGTATTCAAGCACCAAATCATCAGTAATACTCAACAGTTTGCTTCCTGGCACCCATGCTTGTCTCATCACTCTTCCCATAATGATTTCATGGGGACTTAGGCCTGTCTTGCGGTCAGGAACACTTCTCAGTCCCATTAGGACCAGGGGCAGGGCCTTCACCCAGGTCATGCCAGTAGCATTTGTCAGCTTTGCTAGTCTGTTTTTGATAGTTCCATTTACTTGTTCCACTATTCCAGAAGCCTCTGGGTGGTATGCACAATGGAGTTTCTGCCTTATTCCAAAGGCCTTACAGAGTTCAGCCAGTATTTCATTCTGGAAATGTCCACCCTTATCGGATTCAATAATGTATGGTATTCCGAATCTAGGTATCAGTTCTTTTAGTAAACACTTCGCTACTGTCAGTGCGTCACTTTGGGGAGTAGGGTAAGCTTCTACCCATTTTGAAAATACGCAAACAATGACAAGGACATATCGTTTCCCTTCACAACGGGGCATGGTGATGAAATCAATCTGTATCCTTACAAAGGGACCCCCTGATCTCCCAATCTTGCTCAGTTCAACCATTGTCCTCTTGCCTGGGTTCATCTGTTGACATGACAGGCACCTCTGGCAGAGGGACTCTGCTACCTTCCTGAACTTCTTACTGTACCAAGTCTGTTGAAATACCAGAATCATGGCATCCCTACCAATGTGTGATCCTTCATGTATTAATCTTGCCATTGTGCCAAGCAAGTGTCGGGGTAACACAGGCATACCAGTTGGGCCCAAAATCACACCATCCACACGTCTCGGTCTACACCCATCCTCCTTCCATTTCTCTCTTTCTTGCCAAGGAGCCGATTCCTGCCACTCTCTCACTTCATCCCATGTAGGCACTTCTTCAAACACCTGAAGCTGGCAGCTGGTTCCTGGCCCCCCTCGTTTTGGATTTACAATATACCGATCTTTGGCACACCATTGGGCCACTCGATCAGCATAATCGTTTCCCAGTGATACTTTGTCCATGCTCTTTTTATGAGCAGCACATTTTACCACTGCCAGTTCTTTGGGCAACTGGATGGCCTCTAAAAGGTCATGAACAACCTTTGCATTCCGAATGGGAGTACCTGAGGAAGTCATGAATTCCCTCTGCAGCCACAATTGGCCAAAGTCATGCACAACTCCATAACAGTACTGACTGTCAGTATACACTGTTATGCGTAAGTCCTTCCCAATTTTGCAAGCTTTTATCATAGCTATCAATTCGGCTATTTGTGCAGACTTGATGTTATATAGGTAACCTGCTTCTTCAATTTTTGTGAAAGAGACTACTGCATAAGCAGCACTCAGGCCTCCTAGTTCATGTCTTAGACAGAAACCATCCACAAATAGTTCTTTATCATGTTCAGGCAATGGCACTTCTTTTATGTCTGGGCGTGGTTTAGTACTGAACTCTGTCAGGTCAATACAATCATGTTCATCATCATCCCCACCTTCTATTTCCAAGGGGTCGGGGAGTAAAGTGGCAGGGTTCAGAATACCGCACCTAACAATGCTTACATTTGCTGCACCCACAAGGATCCTCTCGTATTTAGTCAGCCGACTAGGGGTGAGATACTGTGTTTTAGTTCTGGTCAATAGAATTACCACTCCATGTGAAACATACACGGTCACAGGATGTCCCATGACAATGGACTCACTCTGTTCCAAACTTGCACAGGTAGCAGCTACTGCTTTCAGACAGCCTGGTAACCCAGCAGCTACTGGGTCCAAAGTGGCAGAGAAATAGGCCACAGGCCTTCTGGTCGTGCCATGTTCTTGAGTCAGGACTGACAATGCACAATTATCGCGAGTGTCACAGAATAGGGCAAACTCTTTGGAATAATCTGGCATTCCCAATGCAGGGGCTGTACACAGACAGTTTTTCAGTCTGGTGAAAGCCATTAGGCTTTCATCGTCCCACTCTACAACATCTGGCATTCCTCTCGTGGTCATCTTTATCAAGGGCCTGGCTAAGGCTGCAAATCCCAGAATCCACTGCCTGCAGTACCCTAATACACCCAGGAACATTCTGACATCTTTTTGAGTACGGGGCAACTGCATCTTTTGAATTATTCTCACTCTCTCTGATGTGACTTTTCTGACACCCTTTTCTATTTGGTGTCCCAGATATTTCACTGATTTCGCACAGAACTGTAGTTTGTCAGGGGCCACTTTATGCCCTTTCTCACACAGATGATTTAAGAGGGCAATGGTGTCAACTACACAGTCCCTATGACTTTTAGACGCCAGTAGAAGGTCGTCTATGTACTGCACTAACACAGAGTTCCCAGGTAAGATCAAAGTCTCTAGACATTTTTTCAAGATCTGATTAAAGATAGAGGGGCTCTCTGTATACCCTTGAGGGACCCGGTTCCAACAATACACGTGACCCTCGAAGGCAAATGAGAAAAGAAATTTGCTGTCGGGGTGCAGAGGTATCGAAAAGAATGCATGACATAAATCAATCACAGTGAACCATTCAGCATCCCAAGGAATCTGGTACAATATCACTGCAGGGTTCGGGACAATAGGGCAGCAAGGAACTACAATTTTGTTAACCTTTCTCAGGTCCTGCACTACCCTATACTTGCCACTAGGCTTTTTGATGCCCATAATCGGTGAGTTGCATGGGCTGCTCATCACTTCCTGTATGATGTCTCCTTCTAATAATTTTTGTATTTCCAGAGTGACACCTGCTTTCACTTCAGCATTCATTCGGTAGGGCCTAGTGTTAGGATATACTGCATTGTCCTTGATGGTTATCTGTATGGGGTCCACATCTTTCATCAACCCCACATCTTTTCCAGTGAAATCCCACACCTCTGGCTTTACGGCTTCCTGAAGTTCTTGGGGCAAGTCCTGCAGGGTCAATCTTTTAATTTCTGAGTCAGGTCTAAGTAACAATAATTTATAAATGCCATCTTCATCTGGGGTCTGTATTTCAACACCTTTTGGTGTGCAAAAGATGGTACAGTTCATTTTGCACAGCAAATCACGACCCAGTAGATTCACTGGACTGGTGTCACAGACGACAAATCTATGCATCTGTTTAAAATTTCCAATTGAAATCTCCATTGGTTCGGTAACAGGAGTACTAATCAATTGATTAGATACACCCACTACTTGGATATTTTCTCCCGAGAGGGGTAGGTTTGGAACGTCCACTGTTCTTACAGTAGAACGGGTAGCGCCAGTGTCCAACAGAAAGGTGACATCATTTCCGTCAACCTTTCCTTCAATATATGGTCCAGACTGGTCTACCGGCAAGGAAGCGCCAAGTACGCACTCCTCGTCCTCCCCTCTCAGGCCCCGTCAGTCCTGATCATTACAAAGGAAGGTATCATTTAGCAGATACTGCGAAGTTGCTGTATTTCTGTTCTCCCCGCTTTCCCAAACCTCTATCTCTTCATCTTCTGCCTGTCTTCCCCTGTATACCTGCTTGGGTGCTCGAGGCACCTGGACTGTTTTTACCTGGGGTTGAGTCTTTCTTGGTCTTTCTTTCTGCGTCTGTGGAGTTAAATCAGGAGTTTTTTCATTAATATCTACTAATTGGGGACACTCGTTTCGCCAGTGTCCAATTTCGCCGCACTGATGGCAGGGAAATTTCTTCATAGCCTCTTCCCTGCTAAATTTGGGCCGGGGCTTTCCTCCACCCCCTCCCCCAGGACTTTTGTTCTCAGCATTCTTAACCATGTTACTCAATTGTTTTTCCTGCTGTTCTGCGAGCTTCACCTGAGCCCACATCACCTTTTCCTTAAGGGCCTTTTTCTTTTCTGCCATCTCGTCCTCGCAGTACTTAGCGTACCGCAGGACCTCATCCATTTTCTTAGTATGCCAACAAATTTTATTATCTTTTATCCACTGACAAATTTCAGGTCTTAAACCATTTACAAACCTGTAAATAAAGTGCGTCATGTCCTTCAAATCGATGTTATCAATACCACTGTATGTTTTAAATACCTGCAATAACCTCTCATAGAAGGAGTGCACTGTCTCGTCCCTTTCCTGAGTTGTTCTATCTATTTTTGTCCAATCAGTTTCTTTTGCGGGCACCTTTTCTTTCAAATGCTGAATTACCTGCTCATATTTTCGCATGACATCCTTTGATGGCTCCCCAGTTTCCTTGTTTCTGGGGTACTCCTCACTGGGCCAGTCTATGGCTATTTTACACTGGGTCCATAAATCTACTGGAACCACAATGTCGAAAAACCCATCCAGGTCTTTCCACAGACATTTCTGTACCTTCACGAACCTCTCCACCTGCCTGTACCAGTCAACTGGTTTCTCTCGTAATTTTGGAAAATCGTTCGTGAAGGACACAATATCCTGCCTAGACCAGGGGACATGCACATATTTCCCTCCTGGAACTTCGCGCATGGGGCATAACTGCTCAGGTTTTTCTACCTCCCTTAAAGCAAACTCAGGAGTCACTTGTCGGGAGCGAACCTCTTCCCTCTTTTTCGCCCACCTGCTTCTCCATCTTTCCACATCTCCCCATTTCTGCAGTACCCCCATTAATTCTTTAATCTGCAGCTTTTTTCCCGCCACATTCAGGTGCTCTATATCCTTGTCTGAGAAGTCTGCTCTGTACGGTTTCTGTAAGGGCTTGGATTTTGAGATATCTACCCCCATACTAACTGCTGTTTCGGTCAGTTTTTCGTGGAGCACTCTGGTGTTCCTTGTAAAGCTTTTACATATGAACGACAATTCTTCTTCAGAGTAGGTATTCAATCGATCCAACCCCACATTTCCTGCCATTAATTCTTCTATTTCCACCCTCAGCTTGTAGAGGTCTAAAGGTTTTGTTTGCGGAGTCTGCTTCTCTAATTCACGACTCCAACTCTCAATTTCATCCGGAGTTACCAGAGAGACATTCCTAGTACCTGTTGCTGTCTCTAATTTAATTTCTTTTGTATTAAAAGGGTTATGCCTCTGCTGTATTCCTTTTCCAGTCTGTTTGTTGGGCAATTCCAAGAACGCAACTTCAGACTCGCACTCACTGGACTGATCATCTATGATAATCGGTTCCTGTCTCGGGGTTGCCATGACTGGGGTCATAACTGGAGTAATCGGATTTCCCTGACCATTTCCGTATAACGGGACCACCGGTCCAATAGTTACTGGAATAGTCAATGCCTCAGGGCTGGTATTTAACTGGGAGATTTTCTGAATTATTTCTGTCCTTTGTCTAGCTAGAGCCTCTTGCTCCTTTTCCACTAGCACCCTTCTTAAAGTTGTGTCATGTAATATCTGTGGGGTCAATGGAGGAGTAAAACTCGGGGCAGTAGGATGCGTTTCACTTGGTCCTCCCCCATAATTTGGTTTCGGGAATAAAGTTCCAATATTAAAGGACCTGCGCTCTTCCCCATATGGAGGTTGAACAAAAGGCAGTCCTGAATTCGATGGTTTCTCTTCGCTTTCATACAAGGGTCTGGGAAAAAAGATTTTCGTACGTGAATATTTTTCTTCCTGGCTTGCGGGCACTTTGGGATATATATCCCTTGTTTCCGCCGGTTTGGGTTTTTCAGGATAGGGCAATACTTGACCACCCCCTCCCAGTCCCAGGGACCTGTCTTCTTCCTTTAGGAAGTGGCGTCGGGGAGCATCTCCTACACTGGAAGGTCGGGTTCCCTCATTGTAAGGTGGCGGACTTCTGGTACAGATGTCATCTATTAGTTCATCATCAGATTCCCCCAGGGCCCCCCAATGCTTACATTTTTCAGTACTTTTCTCACCCGCTCCAATGTTATGACATGCCGGCATCATGGGAAACAGACCCTCAACAATCATGCTCTGCCTCCACTGTTTCATCCTTTTATCCCTGGACTCCTGTTTCTGCCTGGGGTACCATTTGGTCAAACCCTTGTCCATTCGGGGTCTTTCTCTTTCAAAAGCCTCAATCTCCCATTCCTCTAATGCCTCATACTGCGTTAGTCTCGGTCTGGGATGCAATTCGTTCATCCGAGTCCTTAAATTAAATAGGATCCTACCATTGAAAGTACCATCTAACGGAAAGGCCAATACTCCGTCATCTTTTGTGTATTTCACCCAATTCTCCAACCACACACAGGTATTGTACCCTCGGTCAAACATCATGAATGAGGCAGGAGTATTAGGTGGTGGGACAAGAACACCTTCCCTAGATTTAATCGGTTTGTCCGTTTTAAAATAATTTTTCACCTTACTTATAAGTGACATTTTTCTCTTTGTTCCGTACATAATATCGTATCTATTAGTCTTCCACTGATCCCTTTCAAACCCTAGGTGCCTTGGATCAGGTCGAGTTCCTGTAGTCTGCGAGTGCCACATACGACTTCTGCGCTAAACTTTGTTTACAAACTACCTCCAATCAGAACGCGCTTCAGAAATTCGTGCAACCAATGGGTGCGCGACACTAAATAAGCTCCGCCAATGGGTGCGCGGCCCCTTCGTGAGACAGTTCCCACGCTCCGGCGCTCACCCCTCCTTTACAATTCCAGCTCCGCTACCCGCCCGCTGCTTCTACCAATCCCAGCGCGGCACAGAGTGACGTCAGAGGCGCTTCGCGACTGACTCCCTCCCTTCACAAGGTAACGGAAACTTTCTTTCTTTTAAAGTGCTCAGTGCTTGGTTATTTTACAACAAATACACATTCGCCACAGTGCTCAAGTGTCTAGACCATCTGATATCCCGGCAGCTTTTACTCGTAAATCTAATAAGGGAAAATCTATTATTGATTTTATCATGATAGATTATGCCGGTTTTCACCTATTGAAGGATATGAAGGTCATTGAATCGAATCTTAGTGACCATAATGCATTGACGCTTTCTGTCTCCATTAGTCTTCAGAAAGTGGTTCCGTGGAGTCTGGATATAGATTCTGTGAATTTTGATTCCAGCTCAGGTAAATGTTTTTGGAACCCATGTATTGTTGAAAACCTAGCGCCTCTTTTGTATTTTACCGTTGAGAATCTACCTTTCTGGGAAGGGAGAGTGCTGTTATGTTTTATAAATTTTTTAGATTCCGTAACTGCTTGTGCAAAAAAGAAATCAGGTGTGAAACAGTCCCTTGTAGCCCCTTACCCTCTACGGGCTATAAACAGAGAAATAAATAAAGTTGTAAGGGGACAATTTTTATGTTTTACCCAAGAAGCTAAATGTAAGTTGTCTATTCTAAAAAGAAGGAGAGTCAGGCTTAAGGCCCGTTTAAAATGTTCTAAGGAAGATGCCCTCTGGATTCAACTGAGGGAAGCTTCTTATAATCGCCAAACTAAGACCTTTTGGTCCTTAATTGGCAAAGGCTGTGGTACTAGAGCCAGTCCTACGCCCATTGCCATTGAGGAACAGGTGTGGGTTCACTATATCGAGAAGTTGTACAGTAATAATAATTCTTATGAGTTTAATGTTGAATCTGATAATGTTTCATTTAAATTGGACTGTCCAACAGTAAAGGAAATTGAATGTGCCATTAAGAATATGCGTTCCTCTGGTGCGATGGGTCCTGACAAAATCCCAATTTCAGTATTAAAAAACCAGAGTGAACTTTGGAGTAAAATACTCTTTCCAGTGTTTAAATTCTGCTTTTTTAGCGGAACAGTCCCCCCCTCCTGGAAAGGAAGCATCATTGTCCCTTTATATAAAAAAGGGGCAAGAGATCTACCACAAAATTATCGTCAAATTGCCTTGCTTGACGCCATTGGTAAGGTGTTTGCAAAATGTGTGCTTTCTTTAATTAACGATTGGGTATCTGAACATAAAATCCTTCCCTTGGAGCAAACTGGTTTCAGACAAAATCATGGAACTTTAGATAACCTGACTGCATTACAAGTTATCAATGAAAAATATGTGAAAGTTCGGGGTGGTCAGGTATATGGCGCTTTTATTGATTTTTCCACCGCTTTTGATAAAGTTGACAGAAATTTGCTGTGGAGAAAGTTATTTAACCTAGGTATGCCTGCATCACTTATTAAGTTAATTCGCGCCCTGTACTCTGACACTTGGTGCAGAGTATTACTTGGAGGTGATCGCGGCGTATCGAGATTAATTCCAACATCTAATGGGTTGAAGCAAGGTTGCCTTTTGGCTCCGTTGCTATTTTCCTTATATACTGTTGATTTACCCATCGCTCTTTCGGCTTCCGCCGGTATTGCCCCGTCCTTGGGGGGTGTTCCAATTGCATGCCTAATGTATGCAGACGACATCCTAATTTTGGATCTCACCCCAAAGGGCCTAAATAATCGGTTGCATGCACTTTCTGAATATGCTGAAAGTCATTTTTTATCTATAAATACGGCAAAAAGCAAGGTGATTTGTTTCTCTGGTAGAAAGAAGCCTAAATGTTTTAACTTTCCATGGGTTGTGGGGGGGGAAAAACTAGAATGTGTGAATTCTTATACCTTTTTAGGTAAAATTGTCTCTCATAATTTAAGTGACAAACCACACATAGACAATAACTCTCGGAAGGCCATTTCTCAGGGAAAGAGCTTAGTTTCCCTGTATAAAGCCACAGGTAGAAGGCATTTTTCTATTCTTTTAGATGTTTTCAGAGCGAAAGTTCCAGCCTCCCTGTTATATGGAATTGAGTTAGTTGATCCAAAAAAATGGAGTTTTTTAAACTCTGCGGAAGGAAAAACTCTACGGAGTTTAATGTCTGTAGGCACAGCAAATTCGACTGCTTCCTTGAGACAGGAATTGGGATTACGTAGCAGCAGGGTACAAGGTCTGGCTAGTATCATACGCTGGGTAGTAGCGTTATCTAAAGGTGAACCCAATACCTTAAGAAACCTCATAAAAAATGAATTATTAGGATCTTTTAATGACTTCTCATCGATTGTAAAAAACTTCAGATTTGCTGTGTTACAATTGAAATTAGATGAGGAGACTCTATTTCTATTGTCCCCTCATCAATTAAAAACTGTTTTGAAGTCAGCTTCTTGGGAATTGGGGTTTTGTCTTGATAGAGACTTTTGTCTAGCGAAAAAAGGTTGTACGCCTGTTATTGAATCTTATACCTTGCGGAAAGCTCAACCGTATATGTACTGGAACATCTCCCATGGCGTGAGACGACTGGTGTACTTATTAAGACACAATTTGCTTCCGCTAAAAGTTCTACATGCCAGCTGGTTTGGTTGTTCGGCACGCTGTGATCTTTGCCAATTGTATGATCAGGATCTAGATCACGTCATGTTCGTTTGCCCTACACTGATGCCCTGCAGGCGTAGATGGTTAAGACCAATTTGCTTACAACTTAACATATTATCAGCATCTTTGTTTAAGGCAGCCTTGATTAACCCACCTAATGAAATGTTTGCTTTTAAACTGTACAACTTTTTTAAATGTTTTTTGGACCTGTATTAAGTTATCTCATGTGTTTGTGATGGAAACGTTTTTTTACACATTTGTTGCTTTGTATGTATATGCTGTTTTATGTGGACCTCATAAAGAGTTCCTTATCATAATAAATAAACTTGAAACTTGTCTAGACAGAGAAAGAATTGTTTTACTGCAAGTAAACTACTTCCATTTACTTTTCACTCGCTGCGGGCAGATCTCTTCCGCCTACCCTTCACTCTAGCATCGGTGAACCTGTTATTCCCCTAAACTCATCCACTTCTTTCCGGGATATATTCCGAGTTTAAGGTTTCTCAGCGGACCCCTCTGCTTTCACGCTAGCTCCGAGGAACCTGCTACTCTTCCGATGTGACCCTTACTAGGTTACGCCACTATGGGAATTTTGCCAATGAACCCCGTTACTGTCATTTATTCACACATGTATTCAGAAAACCCTAGTTAGTGCTTCCCGGTTATCCTAACCTGCACCTAACTTTCCTCGAACCTGTGACCTCAGGACAATGGATTCTATTCACCACTTGCCCTTTCAATTCCCCGGGGAGTTCGGACAACACGAAACGATACGGTTTACAAATGCATGGATTAGTACATATAGCAATATAAGAACAAGAATAATAACAATTCAAAAATTCATGAGTTTCAGCAGCGTATTCACAAGAGAATGATCAGGTCTCTTAGAACAGCCGCTCTTCTAGCAGCATCAATATAATAGCAGCTTCCGACTCAACTAGTCCAACTAATCCCTGCCTTACTCTCAACTAGTCCCTAACCATCCTCTAGCTACCAGAAAACTGATAGAGCGCGCGAGGCCACCCGAACAATAGTTTTCGCCGTTTCCGGCTTCAGGGCCCATATACTTTCAAATCACCATATACATCGATCGGGTGACTTCACGAGCTCTACCAAGTTGATGTGTGTGTGTTCCCTGCTAATAATTTTCAGTGCACCCGACTTACCATCCACCGATGCGGGTACCTAATGACCACAATGAATCAGGGAGCTAGCTGTAAAGGAAAGGCAGCAAAATGCAAACCCAAACAATAACATTCAAATACTGTTTAAATGACCACGGACAACTGGAAGTTTTAAAATGTTTATCTAAATTCAATATTTTCTTGCATGAGGTACAGTAAAATAAGGCAATCAATAACCAAGATAATGTAAATTATATAGGCATAAAGAAATAATGACAGGGTAATCATTCAAATGTAATATGAAATGCAGATGGAAAATACTATAAAATCTCAGAAATGTTTAAGCATGGACAGTTTATGCATGAATAACTATGGGAGGGCCTATAAAGAGTAACACGCTTCACTTAAGGTGAATGGGCCTTTGAATAATCTAGGCAATGAAGTTCTAGACCATATCATAAAATTACAGACTGCAATGCAAAATATAATATCTAACCAGTGAGAAGACATAGGAACAAACTTATGGAAAAATATGTAATTGACTTTCAATAGTTGCGGAAAAGCATGGAAAATATAACATATGCAATGATGAACTTTATTAAAGCAAAAGTTAGAAATTCAGAAGGTGCAAGATTTTAAGAGTTTCAGAGCAATATTTACCTAGAAAGGTGTGGAAACCAAACCCTGGCCACGGGTTAGTTAAGGACAGGAAACCCTCAAGGAAGGATACCCCTCAAAGGACAGCAGGTGCAGAATGGACACCCAGGACAGGACAGGATACCCTCGGAATAGGAATCAGGACAGGACCCTCAGGACAGGACAGCAAACCCTCAGGACAGGACCCTCTTCAGGACAGGACCGGAAACCCACAGTTCGGAAGCAACGCCTGCGCTCCACCCGTTCTGCAGCTATCGATCAAGACCCCGATTGAGTCAGCGAACTCCCAGCTAAGTGCTTGCCAGCACTTTAAGGTTCAGTAGAACCTCAGTCTATGGTCAAATTCGGACAGAGTGCTTCGCAGCGCTCTGTATCTTCAGTCACCTATTGAGTGCGTTGGGTCAGTGACAGGTCAGCTAAACCAGACAAGTCGGACGGTTCACTAGGTGAACCCAGGGTAGATATACAGTTTGGGGTCAGTGTACCACCCCCCAATGTTGCAAAGTGTCAGAATCCTTCAATTTGGATTGGTCCTAAGGTAGGATTTGGGTAGCACACCAATCACGATATAGAGTTTCAAGCCTACATTTGCATAATAGGGTACCGCCTAACTAGATTGGGGTTCTCATGAGAACTGGTGCAGAAATACAATGGCAACTTTAACATTGTTGCTCTGTGAGCACATGTGATTGGTTCAGCCGAGTTTTCGGGTTGTTCTCAGGAGCATCTTGCTCATCACTGCCAACTGGCTGAGTTCCATCATTCAAGGTCTGGCTCTGGCTTGTCAGGTCGCGCAGGCGCAGAAGGACCTCCAAAATGGTTCTCGGCACAGACAAACCCCATTCCCCGCGGTACATAAAAAGTAAGCGAAAAACAAATTAATACATAATAATGTCATTATGAAAATACATCACAGGATTTGTACTCTCGACTCATCATCAAGAAATAAAACTATTGCATTAAAATGTTAGCTACATTGACACAGTCACAAGAGCAGTGGCACGAGCAGTACCACATGATAAGCACAGCTATGAATTACGCATGCGCATAACTTTCCCTCCACTTCTGCAGACGCGTCAGGACACGTGAGTGTGGCTGACGCATGCGCAGTAACTAAATACAAGCGGCGGCCATTTTAGGTGACTTGGGTAAATTATTTTAGTAAAACACATGTGCAAGCTTCACTATCTATGTTCAAACTCAACATAAACGTTAGTAAAACATACATTTGTTACCTTATTACACAAAAACGAGGTTCTTGACTTCGGCAAGCCGCAAAATATGCGAAGCTTTGCTTCATCAGAACCATTGGCTCAGATTGTGGTGAATGGTCGGGTTTCTCTGTCCTTTGTTCTTGGGAGGGGCACGCGGCAGCGGTGTCCGTTGTCCCCGCTTCTCTTTGCCCTCACCTTAGAACCCCTGGCTGCATGGCTGCGGTGGGAGCCGTCGATGAGGGGTATTCAGTGAACCCCAGACTTTGAGGATCGAATATCACTCTATGCAGATGACATCTTGTTGTATCTCACGTCGCCTCGAAAGTCGTTGATTGTACTGTTTGATGTGTTAAACTCGTTCGGGAGGAACTCCGGCCTTGTGATTAATTGGACCAAGTCTTGTGTCTACGTACTTTCGGGTGACACTCCCTCTTTGCAGCGCGGTTGCCCCATACAGGTGACGCAAATGGGTTTTAAATATTTGGGGGTCTTTATTACATTAGACCCCGGGGTCCGTTATGATCGTAATCTGCTTCCTCCGCTCCAACGGTTAAAATCTGACGTTGTGGCATGGCGCACACTGCCACTGTCCCCCCTCAGGCGCGCAGCTCTTTCTAAAATGATGTCCTTGCTGCGGTTTTTATAAGCACTTCAGAATATGTTTGATGTCATTCCGGCGAGCTATTTCCGGGAGGTGGAGAGTTTGCAGAGGCGATTGATATGGGATGGGTGTTCGCGGATTGCCCTCGCCGAACTGACGCTTCCCTGGTATGACGGCAGTATCGCACTTCCGGAAATTAGGCGATACTATTAGGCCTCACAGCTGGAAGCGATTAATCATGGAACGTACGGTCCTGCGTTAAATCCTGCGTTTGAGATGGATAGGTGGTTGTTACCGGTTGGAGATTATAGAAGGGCGCTTTATTCCAAATCGGCTGGAGGGAAATTTACGGGACCCACCAAGATAGCGGTGCGAGTGTGGCAATGTGCGACTGCGGCAATGGGATGGAGGGATCGACTGACCCGGGCGACTCCGCTCTATGCGTCTGAAAGACTGGGCAGCCTATGGAAGACGAAAGGTTTTGAGAAGTGGGATATGATTGGTATTTGCAGGGTGAGTGATCTCTGGGCCAAGGGTAGGATTAAGACTTTTAAGGATTTGAAGTTAGAATATGAGCTGTGTGACCAGGAATTCTTCCGTTATGTACAGATTCGCCACGCGTTGAGCTTGGTTTTTCCTGAAGGTATTGTTATCCCGGAATCATCCCCTGCTCGAAGAACGGGTGCTTGTCGGATATGTTGCCGACAGCACTATTTCTCTGATATATAAGAAATTGATTAACGATCGAGCTGACCTGTTGGCACGACTCAGAGAGGTCTGGACCAGCGACGGTCTAGAGTTGGATGACGAGGACTGGCAATCGGCGATATCCTCACCTAAGGGGGTCGCGATTCTGGCCGTCTCCGACTCGTACAACTTAAAATCCTGCATCGGGTTTATGTGACCGGCCCCCGCCTAATTCGTATGGGTTATTCTGTGGATGGGTTGTGTAAGCGTGGCTGCGGTTTAGTTGGTACTTTCCTCCATATAATTTGGGAGTGCCCGGAGGTGGTAGTGTTTTGGAATCGAGTGCATGCTGTGATGGAGGAGGTCACAGGTGTTGCGCTATTGCCTGAAGCCAGGCGTTGTCTGTTGAACGTCTGGGAACCGACTGATTTTAATGTGGCGCAGACTCAGTGGGCGACCCTTGGGAATATGGTAGCCAAGAGAGACATTGCGCAGTTGTGGGGTTCCCAGAGACCGCCCACGGTCCTGGCATGGAAGGAGAACATGGACTGGTGTATGTTTAGCGAGAAGACGGTGTATGTGGCACGCGGCAGACCTAAAAAGTGGGGTAAACTCTGGGGCCAATGGAACTCCTACCGTGGTGATATATGTACACCTCCCCTCGCTGATATTCCGGATGTTCCTCTTTCCCCCTGACCCGACATTCCTAATGTTCTTTAAGCTTCAATGTATTATGACTTTGATTTCCCCCTGCTCCTCTCCCTTTGCACTGATGATCTGTATTAACTTGTAATGCACTTTCCCTCTTCCTAGAACACATATCCAGCTGTACTGCCTTAAAAAAGAAAAAAAAAATCTAAATTTATGTCTTTTAATCAACACAAGTCATATAGACGGAAAATACTCATGAATGACCTGGAACAAGTCAAATCATTTTCATATCTGGGTGTAACCATCCAGCATGATCTGCGATGGAACGAACAGATAGACCTAGCAATGCTAAAACATCGGCAACTTGCAGGGGCACTGAACAAAGAAAATGCCAAGTCCTTGACAAAACCGGTGGCCCCAGCAATTACTGTGTACAACGCGAAGGCTGTGAGTGCAGCACTTTACGGTGTAGAAATATGGGGGCTTGGGAACCTAAACAAGCTTACGGGCTCTGAAAATAGGTTCCTACGCAATATTATTAACCTACCTCAGAGTACCCCCATGGGCCCCGTTTTTCAGGACTTGGGTATGAGACTAATCGAGATCATTGCAAACCTCCGCCCAGTATTATACTGGAGGCGCTTATGGGTAACGCCGGAAGTAAAAATATTTGCTACAGGACTCATGAACATAATTAAAAGTGATGTCTTCCATCAGGTAAAATGGCTCTCTGGAATTGGAGTGATTCTCAGAGAGTTGGGTCTGGTGGAGGCATGGGAGGACCCAACTAATGCTACATTTCCTTCATAAAAGGTAATAAAGGGTTTGTATTGGGGACTGATATCCTCCAGAGTGTTCAGGACCACTGCTCCACTCTCACTAACTGGGGTTTTTATGGAGTTCAAGGATGAGACTCTATTTGAGCCATTCTGGGACGACATAACAAAACCACGGGATAGAAAGCTTTATTTCCAATTGAGAATCGGCAGTATTCCTGTCAGAGCTTTCACATCTAGGTGGTCTAGTGGTGGAAACACCTCATGTCCATGTTGCCCGGATCCTAAAGAAACAATTAGCCATCTACTCTTTGGGTGCCCTGCCTACTCTGCCCCGCGCAGAGTTTGGTTGCGACCTATGGCTACATTGCTGGGCACAAGGAGTGGAATAGTGGCTGTTAGAATCATTTGCACAAACCCAAGCCCATTAGTATACATATCTGTGGCTACATTTTTAGGATGGTCGTGGGTCATCAGAAACAAAAGTGTAAAGGGATGAGTCAACAAATGATTAATTTTCTGACCGATTGGTGTTTTTTAAACATGGCAAAATTTTTGTTATTGTGATGATTTTTACCTCATTTTTATATTCTTGTGTAATTTTATCCCTATTTAAATGAAATAATTTTTTAACTGTTATGCTTTTATGACAATCGTCGAATAAAGCTTGTCTGACTTGTGACTTGTGAAATTTAAGAGCTAAAAAAAATACATACTGTATGCATCCTTTCCATTAGAAACTTAGCAAATCAAAATATTTTAAATAATCATAATCTTTATAAAGTAACCATTTAAATAAATGAATTAGTTAGTATGCAACAGCGAGTGGTGAAAGAATGAGAAATGGAGTGAATGCATGAGTGCATGGGCAAGTCAATGGATTTGTGTTTTTTTTAATGAGCATATGCCTGACTATCAGAGCCAGCAAGTGAATGAACAAGTGAGTACATAAGTGATACAGTGCTTGAACAGCTTAATGAATAAGGAGTGAATGTTCAAGTGATTGAGCAAGTGAATTGGTAAGCAGTTGAATGTGGGAATGAGTATGTGAATGAAACCGCTTGGAGGTAGCACCATTTTACTGTTTCAAACGCCTTGGCTGTATCAATAGGATAGCCAGGATACCCGTGGGGTGACAGTACGCGCTATATAAGTTTTAAAATCAATCAATCAATCAATAGAAACCAAGGTGAGGGCCTGGTCGCTATCTTCCACCTCATCCACGACATGCATAAGCCGCCTGATATTCATAGTGGTCTTTCTACCAGGTATAAACCCACATTGGTCTGGGTTGAACAGCCTCCCCATCTATGGTCCCAGTCTTAGGGCCAGGGTCTTACACAAGATTTTCATGTCTAGATGTATCATTGTGATCAGGTGAGGAGGCCAGGCCAGAGGGCTCAGCACCCGGTTTCAGGATCATTTCTATGATGCCCTCACAAAATGATGGGAGGATGGGCCTCTTGTACAGATCCTCTACGTATACCTCCTACAGGCAGGTGGCTACCACAGTGGGGAATGCCTGATAAAACTCCGCAGTATACCCATCGCTACCTGGTGTCTTACTGGATGGGAGAGATTTATAGTGGCCTGTATCTCCTTCACTGTAAGTGGTTCGTCCAGAGCCTGATCTCCATCCTCCCCCAGCTGTGGGACCAGCAGGCCCCTTTGGTACTCAGTGAGTTGCTCCTGGGTAGGGTTTCCCTGGTTGGAGTAAGCCTGGTCCAGATATCCCCTGCTCATCTCCACTATGTCACTCTGGGTATGAAGCTCTCCTCCCATGAGGTCTGCTTTGTGGGGTGATTCGTGTCAGAGGATCCAGGCCAGGAAGCATCCTGATTTGGCCCCTTCCCGATGGAGTAGCTCGCAATTTGACTTCAGGGTATATTTTTCTAATCTGTCTCTTGCATCCATAACTTGTCGCAATGGTTCCGTTTCTGTTTCCTGTGTTTGTTCCTCCCCACCCGTTTTCCCCTGCAGGAATGCTAAGTCTAGCTCCTTCCTGAGGAGTTCATCCTGTAAGATGCTCTGCACCCCACATATGAGACCCAGGCACCTGCCTCTCGGGAATATTTTGAGTGCCTCCCACTCAAGCACCCGGCTACCTACAGTGGTCCAGTTATTGGTATAGTCCCCCACTGCTTTTGCAATAGTCTCCCTTCCCACTTGGTCTTGCAATATCTCCATGAATGGAGGGTCTGAGGCCTCCTTCCCCCACTAAAACCCACACGCCACCAGCACATGGTCTTGGCAGGTGCGTGACCTCTTGTATTTTCATTGCTTTTTGTTGTAGCACCAAAACCTGGTCTGATATATGTTCCATGTGTGGCCGAGTGACAGGTGTATTCCCGGATCCTAGGATATGTGTACCGCCAAATGTCCCCAAGTGGGACATTACTACCAACAAGCTGGCCATCATCCTTCGTTTTGTGATCCATCGAGGCTGGTGGTGGTCCAGCCCCCTATGCACCACGCAATTGAAGTCACCCACCCAAAACTTGTCCACTCCCATGGCCAGGGACAGTACATCCCTCAGGGTGGCATAAAAGGCTGCATCATCGGTGTTAGGGCCATACGAATTAGGGACTACCATTTCTTGACCATCCAATATGCCCTGATCCCATATCCATCTACCTTTCATGTCTGCTTCCAAATATTTTAGCGCATATGGTACTCCCGGGACTACCCACACCAGGAGCCCCCTTTAGAGGGATGAGTAAGTGGAGTAATATGTCTGCCCTCTCCATTTCTCTGCAAGCTTTGCAGCTTCAGCATCCGTCAAATGGGCCTCCTGAAGACACGCTATGCTAGTCCCATGCCTTTTGAGGAAGGATAAAACCCTGAAACGTTTCCTGGCTGTCCGAGTCCCCATATGTTCCAGGTAAAAAGCTTATATTTATTGGGGACTGCCATTGTGACCTATAGTGTGACCCCTCTTTCCTGCAAAAGATGGCTACTACCCTTCAATATCAACCTACAAACCAGTGCATGAAACCTGCTAACAATTATTTCCCCGCTCCCCCCGCACCCACGGACAAACATAGTGTCAACATATGCCTGCGGAAACCAGTTGTGTGAAGACTGACACAACGCCCCCACTAGCCCAAAGGGGACCGCCAAAAACACTTCCAAGCAGGCTCTCTCCCTTCAAGAATCCCTTATACATCTCCCCTTTCAAGCTTATTCCCCCGCTTGTAAAACATTCGGGGTAACCCGGCCAATGCATCATACCTCAAGTGAGCTACACAGAGTCACCAAACCTGCAACCACATTAGGAATAGGCAGGAGGCATTTATGTTGACTGTGCAATAGTTTGCCTCATAGGAAATACCACCCGCCACCATCTAGTGCATCCCTTCTGCCTTGTAAATTATGAAGCTCTCATCCCTCCCCACCCCCTCCTCCACCAAAGTCAATGTCAAGTATCATCTCAGTCATAGGG